>NC_091125.1:166530396-166705396 GCF_040183065.1 Periplaneta americana
GTTATAAATATCTAAACATCCGGGCTCTACTTTTAAGGTTTACTCAAACCCTATATCATCGGATAGGTCGGTCTTATAAGCTTTGATGTTAACAACTTTGTCAGGTTTACTACGCTGCCATCTAGTTGTTACAATAAGGAGTCACGTCATAATTCCCATTTTAATTACATTAGCGACTGTACTGCCATCTCGTGTTCGTTTACGGCGGACGGGTGGCGATCCTGGCGGTTGTTCTCTTCAAAGTGCAAACGAATTTAACATAGCGATGACCTATCTCAGTGATGTCAAAGCAAGCGCATTTTTCTGACCTTGACGTGGTGCGCGGGCAGCAAGCGCTAGGTATGGAAAGAGGAAGATTTGTGTATATGAATAAGCAACCTGTTGGATTAAGAAAACAGTGGTACACAAACTTCAAAGGGAACGTGAAATTTTATGTCGTTATTTTTATATGGCTTCTGTTTAATATTATCTATATTGTCTGTAAAAGAAGAGTACTAACACTGATTTCTTAATATTGCACTTGTGTTTTAAATCTTAATAACATAATAGAGAGTTAAGAAGGAATATTCACTTAAATTCCATAGTAGTATAATATTATACTGTATTAAGTGGATGAAACACAACATTCATAAAGAAAGTGATATTCCAAAGAAAGAGATTGATTATGACATGAAAAGTTGGAATTTATATTGATGGTATCTTTAGCCTTACAAAAGTAATCAATAAACTAATCAAAACAATATTACACTACAAAGAAAAGTTACCTAGGTACTGTATATGTTTTAAGTGTAACTAATATTACATAACAAAACTCTTATCGCATTATGCTTTTAAGGTGATATTTGTGAGCAACTTCCTATCATCAGAATATTAAATTATTTTCTCGAAATCTGCTGAAGCTATAGAGCTGACATTTTTGCAACACATGGGCACGTATCTTTTGCTAATGATGTAACCGTACTTGCTTTGTTAATTCATTTCCTTACAAACAATTTCCATTCGAATATTTTCAAAAGTTTCAATACACTTTCTTCAGTAATACATATATGCGGTATATTAGATTTACGAAAACATTCTGTAAGGCTACTAAATAAATAGGCCTATACCTGAAAATTTCACTTTTCTATACGAAAAGTTGAGAAAATATTTCTTTTGAATAAAAAAATCAAACTTGTGAAAAATGAGCATTAAAATTAAAACTTACATTCTTATAATGCACTTATACTTCTCAGGCAAATCCAAAAATTAACATGGATACAGTTTTAATAAATTCTCTTCCCTTTATCCATTGAATCAGTGCTGGCCATCTCTGAATATAGCTCGACCAAGCGGCATATAGGGGAGAGTCGGGTAGTAACGGACATCGGGTAATATCGGACAGTGAGTTTCTTTCATCTACCACACGATGACAGTACCTGATTGACATGGTTGCGTTTCTGTGATGTCGCATAGAGAAACGTAACCATGTCATTCAGGTACTACCATATGGTGGTAGACGAAAGAAACGCACTGTCCGATACTACCCGATGTCCGATACTACCCGACTCTCCCCTACCACCTCTTTCGTCTGTCTCTTTCCTTTCAGCTGTAAAGCGCTCAGACTCTCCTGGGCTCTAAAGTGCGCGCTTGCTCCTATGGGCATCAATTGACATGCCTGACCTGTGATCTGGGCTCAAACCAATGTTGTGTGACTAAGGCCCAATTGTATAAAACTCCCTGACTAAAGATCAACTTTGATCGAAGATCGAAAAGTAAATCGAGTTCAGACACTTCTTCTATTGTATAAAACTTTTCTGCGATCAAATTACCTTGGTTCAAATGCAATCTAAGTTCACGTGAAAAGGATTTGGCAACATCGCATAAACAGGTGAAATACGTGATGCGCGGACCATGTTATACAGGTTTGTTCAGTGTTGCCAATCTAGCGATTTTAACTCTTTTTCAACAACAATTTCTTTTAACTTTTATATTGCTTAAATAGGGATTTAGTGATCTTTTTAGCACCCCATAGTGACAAAATTTAATCTTTCTTTGTTGATAATGAGAAATCTAGCGACTTTACAACTACTTTTTGGCGACTTTCCGTATTACACTCTGTTGCAATGTAAATAATGGCGGACAATAAGAAGAAGGTTGACTGTTCTCCAAGTTATCATCATGTTATGTGTTTGATACTGCTAAACATAATAAAGCTTTATAAAACGACAATTTTCGTTTAGTAATACAGTTAATTGAACATTTATGAATGTACCTGTCATATCCATTAATAATTAATGGTTGTTATAAACATAATATAATTATAGGTTATGTTATTTGATACTGCTGAACACGATAGAGCCTTATAAAATATAAGAATGTTTGTATATTAAGGCAAGAAATTGAAAGAAATATATATAAATGTACCTAACATATTTATTAATATTAATAATAATGGATATTTTATTTGCACAATATCACTCGTATAGTTCAAACAGAAAAGAAATAACTGAACTTGGATCATCTAACTTAATCGGAGAAATTTCTTCAGTCAAAGTTCACTTTAGTTTGAGACAAATTAATCTCAGATATACAACACAAAATTCCAAGTTCAGCTGAAACAAGGATCAATTTAACCTCTGATCTAAGATTAAATGGTTTATACAATCGGGCCTAAGAAAACGGGCTTTAAGTATTATGCGTAAAGTGCTTGTACTTTAAATATACATTTAGAAAAGAGAAAAAAATGAATGTGTAAATGTATGTTGCAGGTTTGTTTCACCGAGTCGTGATGCTGAGCGGCTCGGTTCTCAGCCCGTGGGCCGTGGTCCAACAGCCCGAGTCCCTCCGGGCCACGGTGGCGGAGCAGATGGGGTGCCGACCCAAGTCGACGTCGGGCCCGCCAGCTGACGGCGGGGGCAAGGACCCCGACAACGACGACATCGCCCCCTGCCTGCGCACCAAGCCGCTGTCCGCGCTGCTGGACATCCGGTTCGACGCCCCGCGGTTCCTGCCCCGCTTCGGGCCGTCCATCCCCCCCGACGCGGACACGAGCCACGCCATGGAACACGCGAACGAGGCCTTCATCACGTGCGAGCTAATGCTGGGCGCCACCACCACGGAGAGCTACCTGGACTTCAACGCCGCCGACATCCAGTATGGCTTCGAGGAGGACCAGCGCAACCGAGTGTTACGGACGTACATACGAAACGCCTATGTGTATCACTTGAATGAGATATTCTCCACCGTGCGCAACGAGTACACAGACTGGGACAAGCCCATCCAGCACCCCATCAACATCAGGGACTCCACCATGGAGGCCCTCAGCGACGGCCACACGGTGTCTCCGTTGGTGAGGGTGGGATACCTCCACGCGAGGAGGGGTGCCAAGACCTACTTCTTCCATTTCGGGTACCAAACCAAGGAGAGCGACTATCCCCAGGTGTTTATCACTCCCACAGTGCTGACACGAAGATCTAGGCTGTCCGAATTTACTCGACTTCTGTAGGCTATTACCGACACATTAACAATTAGCAGTATAAGCAATTGTAATTCTATAGAATAAACCGTAGGTATTGTCATTAATTTCAGGGGGTTATTCTTTGAGATGTTTCAAACAAAAAAAGTTTAATACAATTTTGCTCTTTGTGCGTCCTTTACAAGATAAAAATATAAAATACTTTTATGGTCGACCATGCCGAAATGTAGTAATTATACACCTGGTAGCAGACCTTTAATGCATGTCATTAAAGTACACCTACTCATTAAAGGTCAGGTCTTTCAGCCAATGACGACTCAGGATACAACTGTTCAGCCAATGACAGGTCAGCTTTCTACCGTCATAAAACCGCAAGTATCGATTATTCTCGGATATGCAATCGAAAGAGAATTAGCGAAAAGTCACGGAGGCTGGAAATCCAATACTGTCGCAGAAGGTTATGTTCTGTAACTATAATAATTAGCGTTAATTGTAAATAATATTCAAATAAATTCAATTTGTCATCTCGTTTTTCAATGTCTAATTTAATTTCAATGTTATCTCTGTAGGTTCTTATGGCCTAGCAAGGTCAATGTGGACATCTGTTCCTCGGAAAAAATCAATACTTTCGCGTCTGCGCACATCTCACAACATACGGGACATTGCTCAAAAATTAATAATATCAAGTTAGAAATATGGTCGAGCATAAGAAGTCGTATGAAACTCGCCTATAATGGTAATTAAGAAGTTCGTATGAAAATTATGAAACTCGCTTGCGCTCGTTTCATAAATATCCATACTCGCTTCTTAAATACCTTCATTATAGGCTCGTTGCATAATGTACTATTATGCTCGACCATGCCGAAATGTAGTAATTATACACCTGGTAGCAGTCCTTTAATGCATGTCATTAAAGTACACCTATTCATTAAAGTTCAGGTTTTCGATTATTCTCGGATATGCAATCGAAAGACGAGGGAAACGTCACGGAGGCTGGAAATCCAATACTGTCGCAGAAGGTTATGTTCTGTTACTATAATAATTAGCGTTAATTGTAAATAATATTCAAATAAATTCAATTTGTCGTCTCGTTTTTCAATTCTAAATCAATTTCCAGGTTATACATTCTCTACATTACATCAAGGTCAATGACATTATTGTTCCTCGGAAAAAAATCAATACTTTCGCGTCTGCGCACATCTCACAGTTCACGAGCTATGAACAAGGTCACTTCCGATCTTCTGTCAGATACAAATAAAATGAACACTTCTGAATAATTTCAAGTTATAAATATGGTCGAGCATAAAAAGTCGCTCGTTTCATAAACAAACATACTTGCGTCTTAATTACTATCATTATAGGCTCGTTGCATAATGTACTATTGTACAATTTTCAGTCTATCATTTATCTAAGTATGAAAGAGGAAATAAATTCTGTTACATCAATTAAAATATTACATTATCACTAATATTTTCGACTTTTCATGTAAGTCATCTTCAGGTGATATAGTTAGCTGACGAAATACAATTGAACATAGGTGAAAGCAGTACAGTGATAAAACATATAAGTAATTTAAAACATACATGCTCATTTTAAAGCAAAGAGTGGTTATGAGTCATAGCATCATACATAGTGTTGGATTAAAACAATCAGATAAAATAAACAATCAAATGAGTAAGGCTACTATAGGAATAATTATTTGTGGTATCGAATATAGCAATTTGTGTGCCTGTGTTTAAAAATTAAAATTAGATAATTAAAGTTATACATGAAAATAATGTAATACAATAATACATTACACAAAATACAACAATATTATTCTAAAAAAATCCAAACTTCAGACACACAATTGTTAATTTGCCAAACACAACAGCTTCTTCAGTTGTTACCAACAATACCGTTTGACGTGTGATATTTTTCTGCAAAATAGTATATATATCCCTATAGAACAGGAATTAGCAATAAACTCAATTTTTTTTTAAACTTGACTTATGGGGTTTCTAAAAAAAAACTCATTTAATTTCCAATATGCTCAGTCAATTTAAGAGAGCAGTGTATTATGATAGTAAATGATTCAAAGAATTTTAGTTTTATTCTTTAAATTTGCACAAATTTTATCCGAACAAATGTAACATTTTTAAATTCCTTTTCAGAACGAAAAGTTACATTTGTACAGATGAAATTTCTGCACATTTAAAGGACAAAACGAAACCTCTTTCAGTTATTTATTACTAAAATACACTGCTCTCTTATATTGACTGAGCATATTGGGAATTAAATCAATGATTTTCCCAAAACAAGCTATTAAATTAATAATTTCAAGGGAAAAATTGTTCCGGGGCCGGGTATCGATCCCGGAATCTCTGGTTGAACGTACCAGCGCTCTACCAACTGAGCTACCCGGGAACTCCACCCGACACGGTCTCAACTTCTCCTTTTACATCCACACAACTCGCGTGGGCTGACGAAACGCCAGAGACCCACATCGAGTGCACACAATCTCTGTGTGACTTGGAATTGTGGTTTTCTGTTAACGTACACAATGACGTATATATATTATGCAAATCTAGTCCCGGGTAGCTCAGTTGGTAGAGCGCTGGTACGTTCAACCAGAGGTCCCGGGATCGAAACCAAGCCCCGGAACAATTTTTCTCTCTGAAATTATTCAAATCTGCCTTACAGGGAGCTTTACCTGAAAGACTAGATTTGCATAATATATATACGTCACTGTGTACGTTAACAGAAAACCACAATTCCAAGTCACACAGAGATTGGATCTCTGGAGTTTCGTCAGCCCACGCGAGTTGTGTGGATATAAAGGGAAAAGTTGAAACGGTGTCGGGTGGAGTTCCCGGGTAGCTCAGTTGGTAGAGCGCTGGTACGTTCAACCAGAGGTCCCGCGATCGATACCCGTCCCCGGAACAATTTTTCCCTTGAAATTATTCAAATCTGCTTTACAGGGAGCTTTACCTGAAAGACTAGATTTGAATAAGCTATTAAATTTTTCATATAAAACAATTTTTATCTTCGAAAAGGAAGCAAAAACAAACAAAATTTTATCAAACTATTTTGTTTGAAATATCTCAAAGAATATCCCCTTGAAATTAATGGCATTACTTACTGTTCAGAATGTATGTTGAAAAGACGTGACAAGCCTTTTACGTATATTATAAAATCACACACACATACTTACTTTCTTGGAGAAGAGCTCTTGGTGACGGATATAAGAGGCAGATTTCTTCCACCTTGCCACAGGTCCAAAGTGTGGATGTTGAAAAAAATATGTAAGGAAATTCGTGACTACATAGGAAAAAGTTATGTAGCAACACTCCTGTATTGTTTGGTCTTATTCTGACCAAACAGTTGTTCAATAAATTCTCTGATTCCTAATATTAATATTAAGGAGCCACTTCACTAAAAATGGCAACTGTTTTCCTAATATTTTTTCAAACAAATTTTAAGAGCATGTTAATTATGTTAAGGAATAACAAAATCCAAATCTTGAACTCCCAAATTCTTTTGGCTTTCGATTTTCTTTCTCTCCTTTTTAGAAATATTTTCAAACCCAAGTTTTCAGTAGATCATCTCAGTTTTTAAGCTTCGTTTTTTATTACATTCACAAGACAAGGGTAAATATTTCTATTCATTGATTTTATTAAATATCTCATTTATTCACTTTCAAAATTTTTTCTTAAATTCTAAAAATGTAATTTTTCGTATAATTCATGAAAAAAGTGTTAATAAAATAAACTAGCAGCATTTCTTATAAAATAAATGCAATGAAACATGCAGATACCTCATAAATACTTGCAGTAAACATTTCATCCAGATTGATTAATATTCGGCATTAAAAAATTGGTGTTAAATCAAGAAAAATAAACTTACGGAAAAATAGATTTGAAATTAAAACGAATATTTATGTAATTTAAAATTCTTCTCCGCTACATTCATGTAGTAACTTCAAGGGGCCAAGTTTAGAACAAAAGTTACTAGATTTTTAATCAGAAATTTGTAAAAAAGAATTTTTTAATGAAAAAATAATTTTGACAGCTCTTTAAATGCCACGTCCCCTTACAGCCTTAATTTAAAAATAAATAAACATATTTGTTATCAGACTTGAACTAAATCAATTTGGGGTATGAAAATATACATCTTAAAGAAGTGAAATAGCCAATACATTTTTTTTTTTTTTAATTTTCATGAATTTCAATGGAGTCTCTCCTTAATACATATCGAACTCAAGACAAGTAAATTTTGCAGTTCAGGTTCCTTCGGGCTAGTTACATTTCTCCTGCCAAGTTCACCCCAACATTGATTCATTACGGACATACGTAATGTCACCACATCTTTTTCGAATATCCTATCTTTCAGAAGAGGAACGTTAAATACAGAATAATTTTTATTACTTGTGACACAACAGTAGTCAAAATATATTTAGTACTCGAAATAATTATATAGGCCTAAAACACCACGCATTTTCTTTAATAATAAGTTCATGTGGCCTACCACATGTTACTGAAAGAGTGGAATAGAAGAGAGCGTATTTTATTTTAAAATTCGAACAGCCAAGATTTTCACTACACGCCAGTTTATCTGCATCAAGAATTAACAGCAATAATTTATTAATAGTGTCTATAACTCGTATGTAATGTTACCATATAAGTAAAATAGTGCTTTTGAGGTAAGTACATCATTTCAATGAATGGAAATGTTTCGGGTATCTGCACTGTATAGAAACCAGAATGTCAAAAGGTTTAAAAGCAATGGATTTTTGGTGTAACTGATTCGATAATATTCGCTTAACATATCGTATTTCTTTTATTTGTGATTGTTATGTGCTTCAATATTCTCATACTTGTATTTAAAAATGATAATCACATATACAATGCCCTCTTCTGGGCTAACACAAGCATAATCTCAATATTTCGTCTATTTTCAGTTTGTTTCTAAAAAAAAAAACAAAATCATGTGGTAAATTAAGTGTAATTAGTTGGTACTTTCACTAGGTACCTGGCTTCAAGGTAATATATCGAAGGCCATCAGTAGAGGTCTGGTTTTCTTTGTAAATAGATAAGTCGTATTGTGCTATTTATAGTTTATTACCATATATTTTACAAGTTATTATACAGTGACATCTAGAATTAGGAAATTAAGAAATAGGAAATATTATTCCAGAGTAAATAACAACAAAAACTGTAACACTTTTGGATGTAGACATGAAACAAGACACCTAACCTCACAATCGAAGGTAGGCACTGCCATTCAGAATACAATAATAGTTATTGTAAATTCCTTTTGATATATACTGAAACTTAATATGATGATAGGCGTTTTCTTTGTAAATAGAATAATAACGGTTATCTGATTACATATGGTAGTGTTCTATTTATGTAAAATGTTTTGTTACATATAGATATTATGACAGAGTAGATAGGGTATACTTAAGTGATAATAACAACAGAAGAGAATGTGCTTATACTTCTGTAGACCCAACAAGATACATAAATCATTGTTTTCACTAATCTAACGGGATAATCATAGATGAGTGTCGTTTTTGGTAGGGTATAAACTTAAACTAATCCAAAGCGATTTCAGTGTCACGATTTAAATAAAAAAAAATTAATCGATGCATAGCTTTACTATTCCGCATACTTTTATGTAGAATTAACTATGTGTGGGTGTTATTACCTTTCGACAAGGAGAGCAAAGGAATAAAAGGAGAGAAACGAGAACGAAAAAAGAACAAAGTGAGCAAGGGAAAGACTAACAGAACAAGGGGAAGAGTAGGATAACAAAGGGAATACAAGGAGAATAAGGGAAATACAAGGGAAAACGAAGAGTAGAAAAGGAGAATAAAGGGAAACAACGTGAATAAGGGGAAGAGAGAAAAACTAGCGATTACAAGAAGAACAAGAGAGAGGCAAAGAGAATAAGACAAATGCAATGAGGTCATGGGCACTACATGGAGAGTAGTAGTAGTAGTAGTAGTAGTAGTAGTAGTAGTAGTAGTAGTAGTAGTAGTAGTAGTAGTAGGTTTATTTTGCCTGGTAGAGTTAAGGCCACGAGGCCTTCTCTTCCACTCAACCAGGTTTCAATAATATACATTAAATACAAAATTAGATTACAAAACAACACAAAAGAAAATACTTTAGAAATTACATAAAATATAGTAGAAAATTACAATAGTCAAGAACAGTTACATAATATAAAATTACAAATAGTCAAGATCAGTTACATAACATAAGGGGAATATACACACTCACACTCACACACACACACACACACAATTTATAAGACCTAAAATGCTCGAGATAAATTCGACGATTAATTCACTTGAGATATATTATACATTTAATATACTAATAGGAGAATACATGTGGGTTACAAGACATAAAATGTTGATTAGCAAAGTCGTACTAAATGGCATACAAATACAAATGATTAAGTAATATATAAAGATAATAAAAAAAAGAAAAGGAAAAAAAGAAGAAGACAGAGGAGAAAAAAAATAACAGAATACGGGGAAGACGGGGAGAACGGGCTTAATGCAAAGAGAATAAGGGAGAGGAAAGGAAAACAAAGGGGAGACTGAGAAAAGAAGGAGGAGCCTAGGAGAACAAAGAGGAAGACTAGAATAACAAGGGGAATGCAAGGAGAATAAGAGAAATACAAGGAGAAACTTGGAGTAGAAAAGGAGAATAAGAGGAGTACAAGGAGAATAAGGTAAATACAAATAGAACAAGAGTAGTGTTAGGAGAACTTAGGGAAGACAAAGAAAACAAAGGGATAGACAATGATAAAAGAAAAATAAGATAGAGAACAAGGGAAAGAGAATGAGAATAAGGGAAATATGAGGGGGAAAAGTGGCGTTCAAGAAGAACATGGGTAAAACAAGGAGAGCAAGGATCAATCAATCTTCTTAATGTATCCAGCTGTTTGCTGACAACATAAAGTCCACTGTAGTCTATTCAGTTGTTGTTTTTCACGAGAAATGAGGGGTATTTTGATCGGTGTTCATTATAGATGCCTGTTGCTACCCATAGTAGCCAGAGTTGGGGTGTAGTCAATATATACTGCAGGGCTGTGTCTTCTGCAACTGGTACTGATGATTTTAATTTACTTCTTTTGTGGTTTATGGATGGACAGTATAGCAGAATGTGTTCCAGATCTTCATCACGATTATTACACCACAGACAAGTAGGATTATCAGAAATGTGAAATCGGTGTAGGTACAATTGAGTGACAATGTGATCTGTTCTGGCTCTTGTTAAAAATGTTTGAACATGTCTGGGCAAGTTTTTGTACATTTCCAGGTCATTTGGTTTCTTTTGTACAGACTTTAAAATTTTTCCTTTGTCAGAAGAGAGCCAATTGTTGACCCATAGGTTTGTAAAATGAGACTTTACTGAAGCAAAAGCATTGGATAGAGATATCACTTGAAGAGGTCTTGGTTGCAAATATGTTGCCTGTTTTGCAATATTATCGACTTTCTCGTTTCCAGGTATACCACAATGACTAGGTATCCATTGAAATGTTATTTCCTTTTGGACATAGTAGGAAATAACTTTCTTGATATTTTGGAATATAATACCCTGCTCCTGAGATTTAGAGATCCATCTGTATAAATTTGAAGGTGATCCTCATGTGTGCTGCAAAGTAGTTCCATGGAATCTAACTTAAGAATGTATGGAGGATCATTTTTGGAATGATTTCCTGGAATTTATATGCTATGTTCTGGAATCACCCAAGGTAATTACATAGAAAACAAGAGAGACAGACAATGAAAAAAGAAAAATAAGAGGAGAACAAGGGAAAGAAAAGGAGAACAGGGAAATGACATGGAAAACAGGGCAGAGACACTGAGAAAAGGGAAATAAAAGGAAAAGAAGGAAGAAACTAGGAGAATAAGGGAAATGTGAGGAGAACAAGGGGAAGACATGAAGAACAAGAGAAATATAAGGAAAAGAGGAGAAATACAAGTAGATTAATGGGGATACAAGGATAACAAGTAAGAGACGAGGAAAACAAGAGAAATAAAATTAAAACCAAGGGAAAAGCAAAGAAACAAGGTAGAGAATACTAGAACAAGGGAAATATAAGGAGAAGACAAGGAGGACAGGGGGGATACAAGGAGAACAAGGGAGAGACAAGGAGAATGGGAGGACAAAGAGAAAAGAGGGGAAGACGAGGAGAAGAAATGGAATATACACGTAGAACTGGGGTGAAGTCAAGAAAGAGAGAAGGAATATACGCATAGAACTGGTGGAACACAAAAACAAAAGGAATATAATGAGATGAAGGTGACGACAAGGAGTGTAATGGAAAGACAAGGATAACAAGGAAGTCTTAGATTAAAAATTAGTGATAATGTTGCTTGCTTAAATGACAGCTGTAGAGAAAGCTAGAGATAGAATGAGAAGTGTGACATCTCACCAGGAACAAACACGAAGTATTCTCTCTACGAAATTAACTGACCAATGGCAGGTTTTTTCAGGTATTGTTAGAATATTTCATGACTGTTAAATTCTAAACAGTTCACTAATATAGTTTATTTTCATGTTTTCAACATTAGTTTGGCTTAAGAGATTGTTAACTACTTGTAAACTTTAAATGTAGGATTTTAGGCAGTTAACTCATTTGACAAACAGTTAAACATGGCAAATGATACCATAGATGTTCAAACAGAAGTTGTGAAATTAATATTTTGTGTCTCTCATTATTCGGTTGAGCAGCTTTTGTCATCTAGTCTGCTGTCAAAAAATCTGGAAGTTAGAATTTATAAAACAGTTATATTACCGGTTGTTCTATATGGTTGTGAAACTTGGACTCTCACTTTGAGAGAGGAACATAGGTTAAGGGTGTTTGAGAATAAGGTTCTTAGGAAAATATTTGGGGCTCAAAGGGATGAAGTTACAGGAGAATGGAGAAAGTTACACAACACAGAACTGCACGCATTGTATTCTTCGCCTGACATAATTAGGAACATTAAATTCAGACGTTTGAGATGGGCAGGGCATGTAGCACGTATGGGCGAATCCAGAAATGCATATAGAATGTTAGTTGGGAGGCCGGAGGGAAAAAGACCTTTAGGGAGGCCGAGACTTAGATGGGAAGATAATATTAAAATGGATTTGAGGGAGGTGGGATATGATGATAGAGACTGGATTAATCTTGCTCAGGATAGGGACCAATGGCGGGCTTATGTGAGGGCGGCAATGAACCTTCGGGTTCCTTAAAAGCCAGTAAGTAAGTATACGTTATTTTTACATAGTTTTGAGACAGTTG
This sequence comes from Periplaneta americana, assembly GCF_040183065.1. NCBI lineage: Eukaryota > Metazoa > Arthropoda > Insecta > Blattodea > Blattidae > Periplaneta > Periplaneta americana. The sequence continues at coordinate 166,543,136 of NC_091125.1, forward strand.
ACTCCACCCATATCCCTATATTTGTCACCCGTGATCACAATGCTGAGATTGTTCCAATCAAAAACTCATAGCTTAGCATGAGAGCAGAACTATACCTTACTTTATAATAATTTATCATACTATTATTTAGTCACAGAATAAAGAACTGTGATTCAGCACTAGTCGCCTACAACTTTCATTTGTCAACTTTTTGTTTATGGATCATGGCCAACTAAGAGATTGTGATTTTATACATATGTAATAACTAACAAGCAAACATTGTCATGGAGACAGATAACAAAGTTAAGTATGTTTCTCCCACAATGTTAATAATGTCAAAACAAGTGCTTATACAAATTTTTGCCACTCGAACGCCAGAAAGTAAGTTTCCCTTGGGCCGTTTACAGAAACAAAACACAATTTCATGGAAAATTTTTATTCGAACAGATACAGAAATTGTTGAGCTATTTTTCAATATACTCGTATTCCCTGCCGGAACTGAGATATTTGTCATACCCTTCTTCTCCTTCAAATGCTTCTAGTCGCTTCTCCTTCTATTCACTTCATCGTAATGGCCATGTTTCTGCCTCCATACAATGCCAAACTCCACACAAAGCGCTTCATTAGTGTCTTTCTTAGTTATTTTTCCAAAGGTGTATGAAGATGCTCCTTTTCCTTACTTACTTACTTACAAATGGCTTTTAAGGAACCCGAAGGTTCATTGCCGCCCTCACATAAGCCCGCCAGCGGTCCCTATCCTGTGCAAGATTCATCCAGTCTCTATCATCATACCCCACCTCCCTCAAATCCATTTTAATATTATCCTCCCATCTACGTCTCGGCCTCCCTAAAGGTCTTTTTCCCTCCGGTCTCCCAACTAACACTCTATATGCATTTCTGGATTCGCCCATACGTGCTACATGCCCTGCCCATCTCAAACGTCTCGATTTTATGTTCCTAATTATGTCAGGTGAAGAATACAATGCGTGCAGTTCTGCGTTGTGGAACTTTCTCCATTCTCCTGTAACTTCATCCCGCTTAGCCCCAAATATTTTCCTTAGCACCTTATTCTCAAACACCCTGAACCTATGTTCCTCTCTCAGAGTGAGAGTCCAAGTTTCACAACCATACAGAAGAACCGGTAATATAACTGTTTTATAAATTCTAACTTTCAGATTTTTGGACAGCAGACTGGATGATAAGAGCTTCTCAACCGAATAATAACACGCATTTCCCATATTTATTCTGCGTTTAATTTCCTCCCGAGTGTCATTTATATTTGTTACTGTTGCTCCAAGATATTTGAATTTTTCCACCTCTTCGAAGGATAAATCTCCAATTTTTATATTTCCATTTCGTACAATATTCTGGTCACGAGACATAATCATATACTTTGTCATTTCGGGATTTACTTCCAAACCGATCGCTCTACTTGCTTCAAGTAAAATTTCCGTGTTTTCCCTAATCGTTTCTGTATTTTCTCCTAACATATTCACGTCATCCGCATAGACAAGAAGCTGATGTAACCCGTTCAATTCCAAACCCTGCCTGTTATCCTGAACTTTCCTAATGGCATATTCTAGAGCGAAGTTAAAAAGTAAAGGTGATAGTGCATCTCCCTGCTTTAGCCCGCAGTGAATTGGAAAAGCATCAGATAGAAACTGACCTATACGGACTCTGCTGTATGTTTCACTGAGACACATTTTAATTAATCGAACTAGTTTCTTGGGAATACCAAATTCAATAAGAATATCATATAATACTTCCCTCTTAACCGAGTCATAAGCCTTTTTGAAATCTACGAATAACTGATGTACTGTACCCTTATACTCCCATTTTTTCTCCATTATCTGTCGAATACAAAAAATCTGATCAATAGTCGATCTATTACGCCGAAAACCGCACTGATGATCCCCAATAATTTCATCTACGTACGGAGTTAATCTTCTCAAAAGAATATTGGACAAAATTTTGTACGACGTCAACAAAAGTGATATTCCTCGAAAGTTACCACAGTTGGTTTTGTCCCCCTTTTTAAAAATAGGTACAATTATGGACTCCTTCCATTGTTCTGGTACAATTTCCTTTTCCCAAATAGCAAGTACAAGTTTATAAATTTCGCTATATAATGCACTCCCACCCTCTTGTATTAATTCTGCTGGAATTTGATCGATACCTGGAGACTTGTACTTTTTCAGATTTTCTATCGCAATTTCGACTTCTGAAAGCGTGGGTTCGGGTATAAATGGCTCAGCATTTTGTATTTCAATTTCGTCCCGATCATTTCTATTTGGCCTATGTACATTTAGTAGTTGCGCAAAATAGTTTTTCCATCTGTTTAGGATAGATGGAGAGTCTGCAAGCAAGTCACTATTCTCATCCTTGGTCACGTTTACCCTTGGCTGATATCCGTTCTTAAATTCCTTTATACCCTTATATAAATCTCGAATGTTTTTATTCTTACTATTTGTTTCTACCTCATTCAGTTTTTCCTTCAAGTAACCTCTCTTTTTATTCCTAAGTGTACGACTTGCTTCCCGTCTTTCATTGAAATAATTATCTCTCTTCTCCTCAACTGGATCCTGTAAGAATTTCAATTTTGCCTGTTTCCTTCTTTCTACTACCATGCAACAATCTTCATCAAACCACGGTTTCTTTTTCTTAGTTTCATAATAACCTATGCTCTGCTCAGCTGCAATTTTGATACTATCTCTGATATTTTCCCACACGCTATTAACATCTAATTCTTTCTCAACTTCGTGGAACTTTCTAAAGTGGCAAACCTATTCGAAATTTCGACCTGATAATTTTGCTTAGCTTCCTCGTCCTTTAATTTCAAAATATTGAATTTAGTAATATTAACTTGTTGCTCTACTCGCTTGGCTACTGATAATCTTTCTCTTAATTCTCCAATCACCAAATAATGGTCAGAATTACAGTCTGCATCCCTGAAAGTTCGAATATCTACTATACTAGTATGTCTCCGTTTATCTATCAAGATGTGATCTATTTGGTTGTGTGTCAATCCATCTGGAGAAGTCCAAGTATATTTATGAATATCCTTATGGGGGAATGTTGTACTTTTGACAATTAAATTTTTCGATGTGGCAAAGTTGACTAATCTATCTCCATTGTCACTACTAATTGCGTGTAGGCTCTCTTTTCCAATAGTTGGTCTAAAAATATCCTCCCGTCCTACTTTAGCATTGAAATCCCCCAATAAAATTTTCATGTGATATCTAGGGAACTGATCAAAAGTATGTTCCAATTCCTCATAGAAGCTATTCTTTATATGGTCGTCTTTCTCTTCTGTAGGGGCGTGAGCATTTATAACTATGATGTCGCACCATCTACCCTTAAGTACTAAATATGATAACCTGTCACTGATAAATTCGACCTTTTTTACTGATGATTTTATTCTTTTATGAACAAAGAATCCTGTTCCTAATTGGTGATTATTGTTTCCTTCCCCATAATACAACAAGTAATCTCCTATATGTGATATGCCATTCCGATCTAACCTAACCTCTTGTACTCCTACGAAGTCTATTCTATATCTAGCTAGTTCTTTTGCTACTAATGTTACCCCTCCTGTTCTATAAAGACTAGTTACGTTCCAAGTGCCAAATCTCAAATCCTTATTCCTTTGCTGTGGTCGTGCCAGAGAATCAGTCCTATTCCGAGGCTTATTATAGGGATACGTAACAAGCTGTTTTTTACAGTGATGGGTTGTTAGCCCTTCGCCCAACCCCCAAGCTGGAGGACCACCCCTTATCGGCTGTCCACGACTGCTTATTCAATATATTCGCAGCTACCCTCCATATCTGGAGGCCGTCTCCTCTATCCGCAACCTGAGGACGCGCCATGCCGTGGTGATAGGGACCCACAATACATGGGCTCCTTTTCCTATTAAAATTTAATTACTTACTTACATACTTACTTACTTACTTACTTACTTACATACATACTTACTTACTTACTTACTGGCTTTTAAGGAACCCGGAGATTCATTGCCACTCTCACATAAGCCCGCCATTGGTCCCTATCCTGAGCAAGATTAATCCATTCTCTATCATCATATCCCACCTCCCTCAAATCCATTTTAATATTATCTTCCCATCTACGTCTCTGCCTCCCCAAAGGTATTTTTCCCTCCGGCCTCCCAACTAACATTCTATATGCATTTCTGGATTCGCCCATACATGCTACATGCTCATTTCAAACGTCTGGATTTAATGTTCCTAATTATGTCAGGTGAAGAATACAATGCGTGCAGTTCTGTGTTGTGTAACTTTCTCCATTCTCCTGTAACCTCATTCCTTTTAGCCCCAAATATTTTCCTAAGAACCTTATTCTCAAACACCCTTAATCTCTGTTCCTCTCTCAAAGTGAGAGTCCAAGTTCCACAGCCATACAGAACAACCGGTAATATAACTGTTTTATAAATTCTAACTTTCAGATACTAGTCAAAATAGTAGCGACATAATCTATAGGCTACATTTTTAAGAACATGATGGCGATTATGAAATAATGATTATTATAGCATTGTAAATCATATTTGTGGTTATAATCTGAAATGCACACAAACATTTGTCGCAAATATCGAACTAAATTCCCTACAAAATTTGGCCAAATGTTGAATAAAATCTAGAACATCCTGTATAACCATTAGCCTGCATCTCATAGCTCCAGGGGTTACATATTCGAATCCCTCATACGGCACATTCATCTCCAAGTATCCACGTATCGATTCCCATTCATGCAGCCAGTAGCCCGTGGCAGGGACCGGCATTGTCCACAAAGGAGCACTACACCAACCTGCAGAAGGTGTCTGTAACCCAGCTATAATGTATTTATCGAAGGTTTTTCATAGGGGAGACTGTTGTACCTTTAGCATAGTGTACCTTTGAACATTTTTTGTTTTTTTATTTTTTTCTGCCACCTACAGGACTCAAAATGAAGTAGATTGTAGAGAAAGCCGCTAAGTAGCTCTGGTCGTAGTTTCAGTTTGATTTATTGCAAAGTGTGAGTTCCGTGGGCAAAAGAAGTTTTTTTAGTACCAAAAGTAAACATTTCGTTCATTGATGTATGTTTTCTAACACAAAACCAGATTGTATTTGTTAATATCTTTCAAGTAAAGGGTGTTCCCTATCATCTGGTGAGTAATAACATATTTTAATTTCCATGATTTATTTGACTCTCTAGTTTTCGGAGCCATATTTGTTTAAACGTGCACCCTCTTGTACCTTTGAACACAAAACATCTTGTATCATGGAACATGTTCCAAATTACACGATACTATCGGTTTTTGTTTTTCTTTTCTTTTAAGGTCATGTCACAAAGTAAGTCTGGAATTAAAGAGGCCCCCAATTGATTCGGATGCCTTGAAGAAAGCTGTTGAAGCAGTTACTGCTTCTCCAGGAAATAAAATCTAAATCAGAGAAGTCTGCTCTGGGTTATGATTGAAAATACATTTTAAATATGATTGACAGTTTTTACAGCTACATTCCCACCTATATTCCATGTGTTCCAACTTACAAGAGGGTATGTTCCAAGGTACATGATCCTGTTGTACCTTTGAACATATTACATATCTCTTCATTTTATTTTTTCCATCCTTAATAGATCTGTAAAGCAGGAAAATACATATAGGAAGTTGTAAAGGAATCTTTAATAATTATTTCAAGCATTTTTTCATTTAAAAAATTTCATTTCCCAAAATTAAAAAAAAAATAAATGTGAAAAGTGTTTAAAGGTACAACAGTCTCCCCTACCTCTGCTGGAGTTTCAGTACCGTAGCCATATTTACGATTCTTTTAATCTTTTATTGTCTTGTATGACAACGTACAGTCAAACATGAGTACCGTGGTCGAGATATAGCTCCACTATACACTATATATATATATATATATATATATATATATATATATATATATATAAGCTGCGGATTTATGCCTATATTCCTATTTTAATCCTTAACCTGAAGGCGGAAGATTTTAGGTTACATATCCATTTTAAGACATTTTGTGTATTATATGCGAATTCTATAGTGCCTATAATTGCCTATTTCACTTGTAAATCCTGGTTGACTGTTAGAGAAGGCCATATGGCCTTAACTCTGCCAGGTTAAATAAATCATTATTATTATTATTATTATTATTATTATTATTATTATTACTAGCCGTACCCGTGCGCTCCGCTGCACCCGTTAGAAATAAATATAAAGTAATTACATAATTAAAATAGGACATTTGGTCCAGGGAACATTCGTGTTTGATATAAGGATAAATCGTTTATTATGTTACTTAATTTAAATTGTATTTGCATAATTAAAATGCGATCATTTTGATCCAGAGACCACTCATTTGGTCATAAAAATTATTTTAGGAAATACAGGAAACGAATGTACAGAATAGCCTATCAAGTTTTCTGTGCATAAGAAGCTATTTTAATCTTACCTGTCCTCTATTCACTCAGAAGTTACTGTAATAACATTATAGCATTATGTCCATCTAGAGAAACTACACTTTCCAATGGTGAATTAGGCCTAATAATTAATTATACAAATCGGTTAATTTAGCTTCCGATATTACTTCATACAAACACAGAAACATTCTCTGTAGGCTATGTTTCATATCTTTGGATTGTTGCTGTCCAAGGCCCCTTATAGACAAAGTCATTTGTTTTTCAATTCATTACATGACCTTAGATGGCAGTTATTTTAATTTTGAAACTCATTTATCTCATTAAATATCAGTCCTATCAAAATGTTTCAAGGAATAAAACTTATCGGAAATTATTTTTAAAGAAACTTTTGTTATGTAACATTTTTCACAAAAATCAATAATAAGCAAGATATTTCGATATATTTCATTCAGGCACCCTTATAACCCACCTTTTAAATAATGTATTTTGAATGCCATATAGCCTAACTTCTAAGTTACAACGAAGTTAATTTATATTCCAATTTTCATCGAAATCCGTTCAGCCATTTTCGCGTGAAAAGGTAACAAACATACAGACAGACAGACAGACAGACAGACATACAGACAGACATACAAACAAAAATTTCAAAAAAGCGATTTTCGGTTTCAGGGTGGTTAATTATGTATGTTAGGACCAATTATTTTTGGAAAATCGAAAATTACCAGAAAAATTTCGGCTACAGATTTATTATTAGTATAGATTATTTGCTTATAAATGCCTAAAAGTTGCCTAAATATCCGTTTTTATACATTATATCTGAATTTACTGACCATTTTATCGATATTTTTTGAACCTGTAATTTTTTTTTTTTTTTTTTTTTTTTTTTTTTTTTTTTTTTTTTTTTTTTTTATAGCAGAGGGAAGTGATATAGAACTATCGATAATTCTGCGTGTTACGTTTTACTGCCACCAGAGCGCGGAGAAATCGAATAATCTGAAATCAACCAATAAGAAAAATGTATTTCGAAAGCTGCATGAATCATTGTGGTAGTTGACTAGGTAGTTGTTTTAAACTATGTATCCGTTTTGTGAATTGAGTATGGAGTTGAGTTTTCTGCTGTAATAGGTGAAGTATACCGTGGAGATATGCCAAAGCAAAAGTCATCAGAAGCACTGATTGGAAAATGCATTGACGTTACTGCGTTCTCACTGGTTTGGTCCCCAGCTGAGATTGGATCCCTGAAGTATTGCCCCATCACTTCATGTGGAGTGGAAGGCATTTTCTCCCAATTTAAGAACATTCTCACAGACAATAGACATCCGTTCTCATTACAACATTTGGACGAATATTTAATTATTCACTGCCATAATGACATTCCTATAGAAAGTAGTGTATAATGCTACGCTATGGTCGTGTTAGCCGTTGAGAATTAGAAATTTGTTAGTGCCTTTTTAAATGCCTATTTTAGAATTTTCAATGCCTATTTTGCCTGCCTATTTCAACTGTTTTAGTGCCTAAAAATCCGCAGCTTGAATATGCAAGCGTGTGTACCACACAGTACGAAAGTTACTTACGTTGTACGCCTACGCTCAAAATGAAACGGAGAAAATCTGAATTTTTGTAGTAGTAATAATAATAATAATAATAATAATAATAATAATAATAATATTAATAATAATAATAATATTAATAATAATAATAATAATAATAATAATAATAATAATAATAATAATAATAGTTGGAAAGATTGAAATACGAAAGAAAAATAATGATGATGATAATAATAATAATAATAATAATAATAATAATAATAATAATATTTGGAAAGATTGAAATACGAAAGAAAAATAATGATGATGATGATAATAATAATAATAATAATAATAATAATAATAATAATAATAATAATAGTTGGAAAGATTGAAATACGAAAGAAAAATAATGATGATGATGATAATAATAATAATAATAATAATAATAATAATAATAATAATAATAGTTGGAAAGATTGAAATACGAAAGAAAAATAATGATGATGATAATAATAATAATAATAATAATAATAATAATAGTTGGAAAGATTGAAATACGAAAGAAAAATAATGATGATGATAATAATAATAATAATAATAATAATAATAATAATAATACTAATAATAATAATAGTTGGAAAGATTGAAATACGAAAGAAAAATAATGATGATGATAATAATAATAATAATAATAATAATAATAATAATAATAATAATAATAATAATAATAATAGTTGGAAATATTGAAATACGAAAGAAAAATAATGATGATGATAATAATAATAATAATAATTATTATTATTATTATTATTATTATTATTATTATCATCATCATTATTTTTCTTTCTTTTTCTTTTCTTTCGTATTTTAATCTTTCCAAGCTTACGAATATTCCCCTTTCGTATTATTTCTATTTATAAATATGACTGATCCCTCTTGACATTGAGTTAACATGAAGTTAGGCATTCACCTGAGAAAACATAGAAGCATCCATGATCGACCTATATCTAATGATACCCAACGCTCAATCACCCATTCCCTTCTGGTTCTCACTACCAAGACGACATCAGTAACTAATTACAAAACGTCAGCAAAAAGAAGTCGGAGTTCAGAATGATTACAACATCCAAGATCTTCATATGAACCTGTTCAATGTGAAAGTTTGAAATCATATAATATGATAGATGGATGGTTAGATGGACATATTTATTAGGATGGATAGTTAAACGAAAGGATGAATGGTTAGATGGATGGATGGATGGTTAGATCGATGAATGATTAGATGGATGGATGGTTCGTTAGAAGGATGGATGGGTGGATGGATGGATGGATAGATGGATAGATGGATGGATGGTTAGATGGAAGGATGGATGGTTAAATAGATGGATGGAGGGACGGAAACGGAAAGACAGAAGGGTTGATTTATTTATTTATTTATTTATTTATTTATTTATTTATTTATTTATTTATCTATTTATTTATTTAATCATTTATTCATTCATTCATTCATTCATTCATTCATAAAGGTAAAGTTAAAGGTATCCCCGTAACATGCCATGAAGGCACTTGGGGGGCATGGAGGTAGAGCCCCATGCTTTCCATGACCTCGGCACTAGAATGAGGTGGTGTGGTCGGCACCACGCTCTGACCGCCTTTTACCCCCGGGAAAGACCCGGTACTCAATTTTATAGAAGGCTGAGTGAACCTTGGGGCCGTTCTGAAAGTTTGGAAACGAGAAAAAATCCTGTCACCACCTGGGATCGAACCCCGGCATTCATTTATTCATTTTTTCATTTATTCATTCATTCATTCATTCGTTCATTTATTAATTTATTTATTGGTTAGTTCGTTCGTTCATTTATTGTTGGGCTTTTGTCGTAAAGGAGAGTTATTGCGTAACAACAGGCATCATAGAGTCCTTGGAGCTATCGCCTGTCTTCTTCGGAACAAGGGTTGGGAAGTTCATGAAGAGGTCCACTGCATTTCTGAAGAGACTCTCACAGAAGAGCGGATATAATAGCAATAAACAGGCAACAACAAAAGGCTATTATCATAGATCCAACTATACGCATGGAGAGAGATCTAAATCAAGCTCATCATGAAAAGAGGGCCATTTATGAGCCTTGTATTCCCTACCTTAGTGCCGAGTATAACATCCCTCTCTTCAATTGGTCAGTGACGGGTTTATTTTTTGGTGCTCGGAGTTCTTTACCAAAATTTACATATCATTTTTTAAAACAATTATCAATATCATCTTTTGAAATTCAAAAAAATCATCTCGCAAATTCTTAAACATTCCCTGCAGATTATACAATTTCATTTATACCACTCAGAAGGCCTTAATTAAGGATATGCTAATTTTAAATAAAATCTTTTATTTATAAATATAATTTTAAAGTCAGCTTCTAAGATTTTATTTTATAATTGATAATCAGTGGTGCTTTATTATTACATTTTATTTTTATAACAATATTCATATTTAATTGATTTTATTTATTTGCTGTTAATTTCCGGATCCTCGTGGTCATCCTTAATTAAGGCCGGACGAGTTATTTCTCTCTCTCTCTGTATTTATTTATTTATTTATTTATTTATTTATTTATTTATTTATTTATTTATTTATTTATTTATTTATTTATTTATTTATTTATTTATCTTGTTTTATTTTATTCTGGTTTGGTTTGATTGATTTGGATGGGATGGGTTGGTTAGTTGACTGATTAGTTTCTTGATTCATATACTGTTTGATTGATTTACTGACTAATTGATTGATTGATTTACGAACTGATTAATTGATTTATTTATTTACTGACTGATTGATTAATTGGTTCGTTGATTGATATATTGATTGGTTGGTTGGTTGATTGATTGATTGTTTCATTCATTCATTTATTCATTCATTCATTCATTGGCGGACTGACCGATTGCTTGGTTGATTGACTGAATTTTTTATTAATTTATCGACTGATTAATTGTTTGGTTGATTGATTAATTGGTTGATTGATGATTGATTTATTCATTCATTCATTCATTGGCGGACTGACCGATTGCTTGGTTCATTGATTGATTTTTTTATTAATTTATTAACTGATTGATTGTTTGGTTGATTGATTGATTCATTCATTCATTGGCGGACTGACCGATTGCTTGGTTGATTGAATTTTTAATTAATTTATTGACTGATTGTTTGGTTGATTGATTAATTGATTTGTTGGTTGATTGATTGATTATTCATTCATTAATTCATTGGCGGACTGACCGATTGCTTGGTTGATTGACTGATTTTTATTAACTTATTCGTTGATTGATTGTTTGGTTGATTGATTAATTAATTGATTGATGATTGGTTGATTGATTAATTGATTAATTGGTGATTGGTTGGTTGATTGATGATTGGTTCATTCATTCATTCATTCGCGGACTGACCGATGGCTTGGTTGACTGAATTGTTTATAAATTTATTGACCGATTGCTTGGTTGATTGACTGATTTTTTATTAACTTATTGATTGATTGATTGATTGTTTGGTTTATTGATTAATTAATTGATTGATGATTGGTTGATTGATTAATTGATTGATTGATGATTGGTTGGTTGATTGATGATTGGTTCATTCATTCATTCATTCATTCGCGGACTGACCGATGGCTTGGTTGATTGACTGAATTGTTTATAAATTTATTGACTGATTGTTTGGTTGATTGATTGATTAATCGATTGATTCATTCATTCATTCGCGGACTGGCCGATTGCTTGGTTGATTGACTGATTTTTTATTAATTTATTGACTGATTGATTGGTTGATTGATTAATTGATTGATTGATTATTGGTTGGTTGACTGATTGATGATTTATTGATTGGTTGATTTATTTATTTATTTACTTATTCATTCATTCATTCATTCATTGGCGGACTGACCGATAGCTTGGTTGATTGAATTTTGATTGATTGATTGGTTGATTGATTGATTGATTGATTGATTGATTGATTGATTGATTGATTCATTCATTCATTCATTGACTCACTGATTGATTCATTCATTAATTTATTCATTGAGCTCTGACCGATTGATTGCCTGATTGATTGACTGACTCATTTATTGATTATTATCCTACTTTCTTATGGGATACATTATTCCCAATGTTTATGGGTCTTATAAAAATGTTATTTTCTTTGTTTTAAAAGCGTTGACAATCGTTTGTGATTCGTATTTGAGCTTTGTGCCTTGGGAATAGCATTCAAATCCCTTTACGCCGATGCTGTGCAACATTTCCTAGAAACCCGTACCGTAATCTGAGGGGCTTGGATGACGCTCTGAATTACAAGTTTTTGTTTATTTATTTATTAAAACGGTGACGTCCTCAATTTCCTACGCCGTCTTAAGCAACGCCCGGATTTACGGAGATTAATGCGTCTTCCGTGGAGTAATCCCATTTCTCCCCCCTCAGAGTTCATAATTACTGCTTGTAATCGTGCAAATACAGAGACGTATTTCATATTGTAACAGGATTATCAAAGTCAACAGATTTTGCCGTTGCGAAGTTCAAAGCAAAGATAACAGTACACCGTGATCCTCGAAAAGTTTCAAGGATGTTGTTGAAGGGGAAGCGGCAAACACAAAATGATGTATATAGACTTACTTTGTTAAAAATGTAAGAGAAAGGAATAACAACTTCAGTTTCATTCAGCTTAACTAACCAGTTGATGCTATTATTTCTCCTTAGATCTTTTAAAGCAATAACGTGGGCCAATCAGCTTAAGAGATTACTTTTGTATTCTTTTAGTAGTCATCTTCAAAATTCTACTGGTCATTATTGTCTTATCTCCGAACTCATACAACAATGATTCGACCCCGGTTCGAGATGGAAGTGGTTCTAATTGCAGCTCCAATCTGATGAGGAAGTAAACTCGATGACTCCAAGTACATACATTTACTTATAAATAGCTTTTAAGGAACTCGAAGGTTCATTGCCGCCCTCACATAAGCCCGTCATCGATCCCTATCCTGAGCAAGATTAATCCAGTCTCTAAAAGCATACCCCACCTCCCTCAAATCCATTTTAATATTATCCTCCCATCTAGTCTCGGCCTCCCCAAAAGCCTTTTCCCTTCCGGCCTCCCAACTAACACTCTGTATGTACTTCTGGATTCCCCCATACGTGCTACATGCCACGCCCATCTCAAATGTCTGGATTTAATGTTCCTAATTATGTCAGGTGAAGAATACAATGCGTGCAGTTCTGTGTTGTGTAACTTTCACCATCCTCCTGTAACTTCATCCCTCTTAGCCCCAAATATTTTCCTAAGAACCTTATTCTCAAACATCCTTAATCTATGTTCCTCTCTCAGAGTGAGAGTCCAAGTTTCACAACCATACAGAACAACCGGTAATATAACTGTTTTATAAATTCTAACTTTCAGATCTTTTGACAGCAGACTGGATGATAAAAGCTTCTCAACCGAATAATAACAGGCATTTCCCATATTTATTCTGTGTTTAATTTCCACCCGAGTATCATTTATACTTATTTGTTACTGTTGCTCCCAGATATTTGAATTTTTCCACCTCTTCAAAAGATAAATTTCCAATTTTTATATTCCCATTTCGTACAATATTCTCGTCACGAGACATAATCATATACTTTATGTTTTCGGAATTTACTTCCAAACCTATCTCTTTACTTGCTTCCAGTAAAATTCCCGTGTTTTCTCCTAACATATTCACGTCATCCGCATAGACAAGCAGCTGATGTAACCCGTTCAATTCCAAACCTTCTTTGTTATCATAGACTTTCCTAATGGCATACTCTAGAGCAAAGTTAAAAAGTAAAGGTGATAGTGCATCTCCCTGCTTTAGCCCGCAGTGAATTGGAAACGCATCTGACAGAAACTGACCTACACAGATTCTGCTGTACGTTTCACTGAGACACATTTTAATTAATAGAACTAGTTTCTTGGGAGTACCAAATTCAATAAGAATATCATATGAAGCGTCTCTCTTACCCGAGTGATATGCCTTTTTGAAATCTATGAATAACTGATGCACTGTACCCTTATACTCCCATTTTTTCTCCATTATCTGTCGAATACAAAATATCTTATCAATAGTTGATCTATTAGCCTAAAACCACATTGATGATCCCCAATAATTTCATCTACATATGGAATTAATCTTCTCAAAAGTATATTGGACAAAATTTTGTACGACGTCAACAAAAGTGATATTCCTAGAAAGTTACTACAGTTAGTCTTGTCCCCCTTCTTAAAGATAGGTACGATTATGGACTCCTTCCATTGTTATGGTACAATTTCCTTTTCCCAAATAGTAAGTACAAGCTTATAAATTTCGTTAAATAATGCGCTTCCACCCTCTTGTATTAATTCTGCTGGAATTTGGTCGATACCTGGAGACTTATAATTTTTCCGATTTTCTGTCGCAATTTCGACTTCAGAAAGTGTGGGTTCGGGTAATAATGGCTCAGCAGTTTGTATAGCTTCCATACAGTTCAATAAATAAAATCTTTTCTTCTGTAGTAAAATAATCCATTGTTTCAAGATTAATGTCATCAAAAAGAACTTCAGTTGGCAATAATCAGTAGATAGTCTTCTGTTCTACAAGGCCTACTAATTTATTACACATGGCCAGCTACATGAAATTTCACTTTCAATTTTTTGTAAATGGATTTCTTATGACAATGTTAATTCCCCGTGTAGTATAGTTTCAAATACATATAATACTAGTGGCTTGTGCAGCAAATGCTGCAAACTAAGTTCATTAGACGTTCAGATAAACATTTTTCAGATTTATTTTCAATGAATACCAGACATTCTGATTAAATGTTAAGCACAGGAACGCCATTTCCTAATTTCAAATAATAAACACTCCAAACGAATGAGCTTTACACCAAAAAGGATGCTCCCTGGACCAAATTATCGTATTTTACAATTGTTTGAATGCAGCAAAAGCCAGAAATCTTGCTAAAGATGTTATTGCTAAAGCACTACGATATGGCGTTCCTGAGCTTATCAATTATAATAATGAAACATACTCCCTCTGAAAATTTTTATGCCAAATACTTTTTCTTGAACCTATCCACCTTCAGTTTTTTAGTTTGAAAGCGAAAACGCAAGTAACAATGTCAAGACGATCAGACGGTTTTTTATGTGGGAGTAAAGCAATAGCTATTTCCGGTCATTGTGGATTGTAGGTGAAAGTTAAAAAAAAATATCAGGTTTGCTATGCTTTCGAACAATAGACATAGCATCTTGGTATAGCTGCTGCATGTTTCGTGAACTACCTTGAAATGTAGAGAGCAAAATCATTTTATCCTGCTATGAGATCTTGCTGAAATGATTGGGAGACTACAAAATCTTGTAGGCCTCATATTTTATCAGTAAGTAATACCTTTTGGTCTTTTCCTCTTAGGAACTCTAATTTTTGGCGCTCTCTCGCGCCAGTACTGAAGAGAACCACGCATATAAATATCTACATCACACCGCCATTAAATATACAAAAAAGACCCAACCCCACTTGATTAATAATTATAAAAATATTTCATTTTTAATAACAATATTATTATCTTACGTAAGTTTTATAGTTTTCAATAACATATACTATATACGAGTATACTATAAGTTACAGCCGCCACTCAGTAAATTATAGAAATCAATATCTAATTTAAGGTATTCTCTACATCTACTTATATAACCCCAAAACGTTTCACTTACATATCATCAATATAGCATTAATGTGTATAATTAATGAAAAATAGTCACATCATGGCATTAACCACAATAATATTATTTCATTTCTAATGGTAATGCTGTCATCAAACCACCTCAAGTTTTGTAGTTTTTAATATATCGTATAATACACAGCTGTACTCAGAAAATTACACACCACAGAATCGACCCTGTAAATTATTTTTATTAAGTTAAGGGGAGGCAGAGGTGAATATTTCAAAATCCACAAAATTTATCTCATTTGTTTGAAATTAATCATGCATACTAAGTATGTTATTAGCAATGGACATACGCAGTTTTAACGTTCTAAGTACAATATTTCTGTAAATATTAATAATTTTATAAAACTTTATATCGTTCGATATAAAATGCTCCATGCACCATATTGTAAGAAATTTTCAACATTTCTTTTTATATATATGTTCAGAGAAGATATATAAATAATGATAAGTATTAGTTTATTATGGGAATAATATAGTAATACAGTTATCTTGGTTTTAATTTCATACTTTAAAGGGAACAAAATCAAAAACTAACATCGGAATATGAAAATGTAGTGTATAAAGATAATAAAAATGGAAAAAAAAAACAAATTTTCTTCAGTTTTGTTCAAAATTTCACCTCTGCCTTCCCTTAAGTTTTTAATAACCAATTTAATTTGAGCACTAAATATGTCAGCATTCTTACAGATCATGGCCTTCGTGTAATATTGTTTACTGTAGTATGTGTTTTGTTTTATTCTGAAATGCAATTAGCTAGTTCTCAAAACTGACGACAGATGGATTTTGGAAAATAGGAAAATTATGTTGAAAAATTGACATTTCACTGAAAACTACTATATTTCTGAAAAACTTTGAGTTCCAAGCTTCAAAATGAGGGTCTCATTTATTAAAATCCGTTCAGCCGTTTTCCCGTCATTTCCATTACCAGTTCAAATTATATATAAGACTAGTGGCTTGTGCAGCAAATACTGATGCAAACTAAGTTCGTTAGACGTTCAAATAAAAATTTTTCAGATTTATTTTCAATGAAGAATACTTGTCTTTTTTGATAGTTATTTGCTTCCATAATAATGAAACATACTCCCTCTGAATGGATTTTTTAGGCCAAATACTTTTTCTTGAACCTATCCAACTTCAGTTTTTGAGTTTCAACGCGAAAACGCAAGTATCAATGTCAGGACGATAGCAGTAGCTATTTCAGGTCATTGTGGATTGTAGGCAAAAGTTAAAAAAAATGTCAGGTTTGCTAAGCTTTCGAACAATAGCATTTTCGTATAGCTGTAGAACTTGAAATGTAGAGCGTAATATCATTTTATCCTACTAAGAGATCTTGCTGAAATGATCTGGAGAATACAAAATTTTCTAGGTCTCTTATTTTATCAGTAAGTAATACCTTTTTATCTTTCCTTAGGAACTGTAATTTTTGCGCTCTCTCGAGCCAATACTGAAGACAATGACACATATCAATATCTACACCACACCGCCATTAAGTATATGAAAAAGACCCAACCCCACTGGGTTAATAAGTATAAAAATATTTGATTTTTAATAACAATATTATTATCTTACTTAAGTTTTGTAGTTATGTATAGCAGGCACTCAGTAAATTATAGAAATGAAGATCTAAATTAAGATATTCTCTACATTTACTTACATAACCTGAAAACGTTTCACTTTCATGTCATGAATATAGCATCAATATTATGTACAATTAATGAAAAAATAGATGCATCATGATATTAACTATAATAATATTTAATTTCTAATGGTAATAATGTCATCAAACCACCTCAAGTTTCGTAGATTTGAATATTCAACACACTGCTGTACTCAGAAAATTATACACTGCAGAATCATTTTTAATAACAAATTGAATTGAGCTCTAAATATGTCGGCAAACCTGCAGGTCATGGCCTTCGTGTAATAGCCTATTGTTTATTGTAGTGTGTGTTTTGTTCTGAAATTCAATCAAGTCGGCCGTGATTGAATAAAATTAGTTCTCAAAACTGACAACAGATGGATTTTGTAAAATAGGAAAATTATGTAGGAAAATTGACATTTCACTGAAAACTACTACTTTTCCGAAAAACTTTGGATGCCAGGCATGAAAATGAGGGGTCACTCATTAAAATCCGTTCAGCCGTTTTCCCGTAATTTCCATTACGATTTCAAATTATATATATATAGATATTAGATTTAAGCCTTGTTCACGAAACAGGGCATTAGACAGTTAATCTAGGCGGTATTTGAACCCATGTTCGATCGGAGTTGCCCTGAGCTACGCCGGAGTTGTTTCACTTGTCAGAAACATTATGCAGAACATCTTAGCGCTCTTGGACAAACCCAATTGAAATCAAAACGATAAAAAGGAAACATATATTAAATATTGGGAATTTGTACACAGAGGCCCAAAGCAATAATTAGTAATATTTCGCTAGTTTTGTTCTATTTACAAATCGCACGCCGTAATTTGCGTATGCTGATTGCAACTAAGCGTTTAATTCCATGTTAAACACGGATTTTAAATTAGCTATAAATAATGTGACACTAATGCGTTTTAATCTCGCCGCTTGAATGTTTAATCCGCTGAGGCGAATAACACAGAATTTTAATTTCGTTAAAATAACGGAAACATTTTAGGCTTAGTGTTATTCAGAACATACAGCCAAAATCCCTTAAAAATCAGGCATAATTAGCAACATGACAATTACATGTCATTCCACTCGGTTTTTACTTTCGATTAAAAATAAAAAAAAATGGAAGTCTATGTAAA
This sequence comes from Periplaneta americana, assembly GCF_040183065.1. Lineage (NCBI taxonomy): Eukaryota > Metazoa > Arthropoda > Insecta > Blattodea > Blattidae > Periplaneta > Periplaneta americana. The sequence continues at coordinate 166,561,592 of NC_091125.1, forward strand.
GAGCTATTCAAAATTCAGTTCTGTTATAATCTCTGAGAATTTTGTTACGTTAAGCACTTCATTCACAAAGGAATGCTTTTTATCAACAGTAATCTCACTAGAGGTTTTGATTTATCTGGAGAAATTCAAACTCGAGTGGGATTTAATTGATTATTACACGATTAGGAGAAAGTATATAAAGATTAGAAGTAACAAAAGTACTCCAATGCAATAAAATATTCATTGGCTTACGAAAATACAACTGTCTTCAAATGTATTATTGTACCATCTCAACATTACGCTAGATGACAGTAGTGTTTTATGATTATGTTTTCTTGTTAACGGTATCAGTTGTGCCAACTATGGAATCATCATTGAACTCTGTGGACTGTTACTAGTCAAGAAGGCTTTGTTGATTCAGTTTCATTTTTATTAAAACATTTGCATTCCACTTCAATCATCTGGATCCCAGTAATCAACGTCACTTGACAGATGATTTTCAATAAATCTTAGTATTAAACAATCTCTGATACGTGACTATCCATAATATCATATAGCAGAAGCTATAACAAACATAACCTAAATAATATAAACGAGTGTTAGAAAAGTTTTAATTAGGGATGATGAAATAAACAAGAAACGTTTTAATTAACGATGATGGAATAGAAAATAAACATGAATAATTTTAAAAGAAACAATTATTGAAAGAACAATTTTCAAATTTGAATGTTTTAGTGGTTGGTGGTTCAGTTGATGTTATATTGGACGTGTGCGTAAAAGAAGTGAACTCGTTGATGTACATGGTGTATCCCTCAACTTATTCAGGATTTCCGAATGGTGCTCTTCATGTATGACCAGTGATCTTTATTAATTCTTGTTCTTGAATGCCAATGCGAGTCATATTTGAAAATGCTGAGCATCGACTGGAGTGGTTTGTAATTTTCTGTTTTTTGACGTCCAGACCAGTGCAGTTTGAAATGTTGGCAAACAAAGAAACAAAAAAAAAATAAATAAAAATAAACAAATGCTATGGACGCGATAAAATTAAACAAATGCTAGGGTCGCGATAAAATTGTGTGATAAGCAGCAATGATTGGTTGAAAGACGTCCTTTCGTACCGTTTTTTTTGGTCGAAAGTAGTGTGACGTAGAAAAAGTGTAATAGTCCAGTTAAAAGCGATTGATAAAAAATTTAAGTAGTCTTCGGCGATTTAGTGACTATCATGCTTTACCAGCTTTGTATCTGAGTAGCCAGAGACTGCCTTACATCACTATGGAGCCGGGTTCGTACCTCGATGATTACGGGGTCATATTTGTGATGGATAAAGTAAGGTTTATTATTAATTATTGTGCGTATATTGTATATTGCCCCGCGCCATAGCGTCGTGGTCTGAGGCATCCTGCCTAGGATCGCGTTACGGAATGCGCGCTGGTTCGAGTCCTCATAGGGGAAGAAATTTTCTCATGAAATTTCGACCAGTGTATGGGACCGGTGCCCACCCAGCATCGTGATGCACTTGGGGAGCTACGATAGATAGCGAAATCCGGTTTCGAATGCCAGCCATAACGGCTGGGGGGGGGGGATCATCGAGCTAACCACACGATACCTCCATTCTGGTTGGATGATCGTCCACCTATGCTTCGACATGTGAACGTGAGGCCAGCAGCCGGCTGGTCGGTCTAGGCCCTTCACGGGCTGTAGCGCCACGGATTATTATTATTATTATTATTATTATTATTATTATTATTATTATTATTATTATTATTATATCACACAGAGATTGTGTGCACTCGTTGTGGGTCTCTGGCGTTTCGTCAGCCCACGCGAGTTGTGTGGATATAAAGGGAAAAGTTGAGACGGTGTCGGGTGGAGTTCCCGGGTAGCTCAGTGGTAGAGCGCTGGTACGTTCAACCAGAGGTCCCGGGATCGATACCCGGCCCCGGAACAATTTTTCCCTTGAAATTATTCAAATCTGCTTTACAGGGAGCTTCAACTGAAAGACTAGATTTGCATTATTATTATTATTATTATTATTATTATTATTATTATTATTATTATTGTTATCCTATACATTTCTTCGTCATTATTGTAGATTTCTTTTTTTTTTTCCATTTCATCTAATCGCGTAAACCCATAACTTATTTGCAAGAGTATTTCCTATAAAACTATAGGGCCTACATTTTATTATAATTTAAATTCGTAAATAAAATTTCGGCTCTATAATTCCGGACTCAATAACTGAATTCTTTTCTTTATCGGAAACAGAAGAAAAATAAATTTCCTGGATTTCTCGAAATATATCTCCTTATAATGTTAAAATATTTTAGGTAACGTGAGACGAAGAAAAATATTGCTTGTATTTATAAAAAAAAAAACTCTTTTTCCTTTTAAAAAAATCCCTCATTCTTCTTTCTACAGTATCACACCATTTTCCCCATTATTCGTAGAGCGAGGAAGTGTAGTGATTTTCAGATCCACACATCACAAAGAAAACCAGCATGGCTGTCACTTGTTTTTCTCCGCGTTGTCATGGCTTCAGACTTTAGTTTCAACATTCATCTGTTTTTAATGCGAACTGTGTAATTTTTTCTCGTTATTTTATTTTACAGTTCGTTTGAGTCGCATTCTGCTCGGTTGAGCTATTTATTATATTCGCTAACTGAAAGCACCCCCCGGGGGTTGGAACACGCAGTCACGACGGGGGGCGCGTTTATGACACTATCATGTGGCGACCATTGTAATTCATATGGAGTCCACTACCGTCCGTCTCGTGTTAGCTGATCAACCCTGCGTTCAAAATCGAGGAGGAAATTAAAATGTTTCTGGATTGTGACATGTTTTACCAACCTCCAAAAAGAGTAAAGAATAGATTCGTTATTGTTTTGATGTACCTGCCAGCCAAATGGCTAGAGCGTCTGCTTTAAACCCCTTGGGATGTGGGTTGATATCCCACTGTTTCGAAATGAAACTTGCTTTCACAAAAACGGTGTTTAGGATAGATTTTCATAGAATATTACATTTTTCTATCAGAATTTCAATATTTCTTCCTGTGCAGTATAGGTCTAGTTTAACTCTGATATTGCATCATGGGCAACGCTTGATATGGCAAATTAAATATTTTTGACGCTTTATTTCTCACTTATTGGCTTTTAAGGAACCCAGAGGTTCATTGCCGCCCTCACATAAGCCCGTCATTGGCCCCTATCCTGACCAAGATTAATCCATTCTCTATCATAATATCCCACCTCCCTCAAATCCATTTTAATATTATCTTCCCATCTACGTCTCGGCCTCCCTAAAGGTATTTTTCCCTCCGGCCTCCCAGCTAACACTCTATATGCATTTCTGGATTCGCCCATTCGTGCTACATGCCCTGCCCATCTCAAACGTCTGGATTTAATGTTCCTAATTATGTCAGGTGAAGAATACAATGCGTGCAGTTCTGTGTTGTGTAACTTTCTCCATTATCCTGCAACTTCATCCCTCTTAGCCTCAAATATTTTCCTAAGCACCTTATTCTCAAACACCCTTAACCTATGTTCCTTTCTCAAAGTGAGAGTCCAAGTTTCACAACCATAAAGAACAACCGATAATATAACTGTTTTATATATTCTAACTTTCAGTTTTTTTGACAGCAGACTAGATGATAAAAGCTTCTCAACCGAATAATAACAGGCATTTCTCTTATTTATTCTGCGTTTAATTTCCTCCCGAGTATCATTTATATTTGTTACTGTTGCTCCAAGATATTTGAACTTCTCCAGCTCTTCAAAAGATAAATTTCCTATTTTTATATTTCCATTTCGTACAATATTCTCGTCACATGACATAATCATATACTTTGTCTTTTCGGGATTTTCTTCCAAACCTATCGCTTTACTTGCTTCCAGTAAAATTCCCGTGTTTTCCCTAATCGTTTGTGGATTTTCTTCTAACATATTCACATCATCCGCATAGACAAGCAGCTGCTGTAACCCGTTCAATTCCAAACCCTCTCTGTTATCCTGGACCCTCCTAATGGCATAGAGACAGAAATTATCAAGAAGCAAGATAGCGGCAGATGGAAATAAATTTTTAATTATCACCGTCATCTTCATCATAATCATCATTATCACACCATCTTTCAAGAAGTGAACCATTTCTCTCGTTCTGTCCTAACTTCTGGGATGACTTCGTATTAAAGTCGCAGGCCCTTGATAACAGCATTCGGTGGTCATATGACTGTGTGACATAACACCTTCCCTTAAAGAGCGAGATGGCTCAGACGGTTACATTTGAGACTAGTATTCTGGAGGTTCCGGGTTCAAACCCCGTGGATGGCTTTTCTGACTGAGGTTTTTTATGGTTTACCTAAGTCGCAAAGATAAATGCCGGATTAGAAATTTACGTAACGTGGTCCATCACAGCCTTATTTACTAATAATAATAGTATCAATAATAATAATCGTAATAATAATAATAATAATAATAATAATAATAATAATAATAATAATAATATCCGAGTGAGTTGATTCAGACGGTAGAGTTTGAGAATCGCATTAAGGGACATCCTGGCTTGAATCCTCGTGGCATACCAATCAGACTGGAGTTCCTAAATATGGGAAATGCTCGCTATTGTTCGGTTGAGAAGCTTTTTTCATCCAGTCTGCTTTCAAAAAATCTGAAAGTTAGAATTTATAAAACAGTTATATTACCGGTTGTTCTGTATGGTTGTGAAACTTGGACTCTCGCTTTGAAAGAGGAAGAGAGGTTAAGGGTATTCAAGAATAAGGTGATTAGGAAAATATTTGGGGCTAAGAGAGATGAAGTTACAGAAGAATGGAGGAAGTTACATAATGCAGAACTGCACATATTGTATTCGTTACCTAACATAATTAGGAACATTAAATCCAGACGTTTGAGATGGGCAGGGCATGTAGCACGTATGGGCGAATCCAGAAATGCATATAGAGTGTTAGTTGGGAGGCCGGAGGGAAAAAGATCTTTGGGGAGGCCGAGACTTAGATGAGAGGATGGTATTAAAATGTATTTTAGGGAGGTGGCATGTGATGCTAGAGACTGGATTAATCTTGCGCAGGATAGGGACCCATGGCGGACTTATGTGAGGGCGGCAATGAACCTACGGGTTCTCTAAAAACCCTCTTAACCTCATTTTTCTATTTTCCCAAATATCCATTCGATATAGCGATAGATGTTAAAGCGTGTATAAATAAACTAAAGAAAAGACAGTCGGCTGAAACAACACATGACAAACTCGAAAAATAGACACGTCCACAGTCCGAATAGTAAAAAATGAGATCTCCGCTTCTGGTAATCGAATCGGAGTTCTTCAGCTTTATTTACTTAATTGCTATCATTTAAGCACTCCATACTTGTTATTTATCTCCGACTATACGTATTTGCTTGCCTATTTTTATTTCCTTACTGAACCACATATTTGCTTCTTAATTTGTAGTTCGAGTGTTTTTCATTACCTAATTATCTGTGTGTCACACATAATTTAATCTTCAGTGTACGGATGTTGTATCGATCTCGTTTTCAAGGGAGTAATCGGTAATAAACTTTCCCATCTGCATATTTCGGCAGAATTTCTCTTCATTAAGTTCTTCTCTAAGGAATAAGAAATTACAGCATAAAACTAGTACAATACATTTATGAAATCATGACTTATGACTATAGAGGATTCCACTTTAGGAAAAAAGCATTGAGCATGTGGGGCTATTCCATCAAATGACCAGTTGCCATAGAAACATCTACGTACCATAGAGCCTTGTACAATGTTGTCCGTTTATGCAGTTAGTGATTAACTAGATATTCACTCAGTAATTCAGTAAATTGTTCTTCTAATTTGTCAGTCACTTGTTTAATATTTTTCTTGTTCTCTCCTTTCAGTGAGTTATATGAAACATCATTTCCCCAATAAATTTATTTATTTGCTTTTGAAGGAGTCACTTGTTTTTTATTCAGTTTTTTTATTTATTTATTGAGTTTGTCATTCATCCACATATTCATTTTTTCGGTCGTCCTATTTCATTTTGAGTAATTAATTCGTTCATTATATTATTTATTATTTATCTGGTTATTTATCAAATGTTTCAGTTATTTTTATGTGGCCAATTTCTTATTCAGTTAGCCATTTATTCAAACAACCAACAATTTATTTATTTATTCTTTATATATATATAGTTATTTATTTTATTTATTTTTTATTTGTTTATTTATTTATTTATTTATTTGATTATTCATTTATTCATTTATTCAGTTATTTCTGTCTTTATTTATTTACTTATTCTTTCATTTGGTTTATTTATGTATTTATTTATTTGATTATTCTTTTATTCGTTTATTCAATTATTTCTTTATTTATTTACTTTACTTTCATTTGGTTTATTTATTTATTTATATGATTATTCATTTATTCCTTTATTCAGTTATTTATTTATTTATTCTTATATTTGGTTTATTTATTTATTTTATTCATTTATTCAGTTTATTTATTTGATTATTCTTTTATTCATTTATTCAGTTGTTTCTTTATTTATTTACTTCACTTTCATTTGGTTTATTTATTTATTTATATGATTATTCATTTATTCGTTTATTCAGTTATTTATTTATTTTATTCATTTATTCAGTTATTTCTTTTACTCATTCTTTCATTTGGTTTATTTAATTAATTATTTATTTATTTATTTGATTATTCATTTATTCGTTTATTCAGCTATTTCGCTCTTTATTTATTTACTTATTCTTCCTTTTAGTTTATTTGGTTATTTATTTATTTATTTACTTATTTATTTATTTGATTATTCATTTATTTACTTTATTATTCATTTCTTCAGTTATTTCTTTATTTATTTACTTATTCTTTCATTTAGTTTATTTATTTATTTATTCATTCATTCATTTATTTTATTACTCATTTATTCAGTTATTTCTTTTACTTATTCTTTCATTTGCTTTACTTATTTATTCATTTATTTATTTATTTTGATTTTTCATTTATTCGTTTATCCAGTTATTTATTTATTTATTTATTTATTCTTTCATTTGATTGATTGATTGATTGATTGATTGATTGATTGATTGATTGATTGATTGATTGATTGATTGATTGATTGATTGATTGATTGATTTATTTATTTATTTATTTATTTATTTATTTATTTATTTATTTATTTTATTACTCATTTATTCAGTTATTTTTTACTTATTCTTTCATTTATTTATTTATTTACTTACCTATTTATTTATATATTTATTTATTTATTTATTTATTTATTTATTTATTTATTTTATTACTCATTTATTCAGTTATTCCTTTTACTTATTCTTTAACTTGGTTTACTTATTTATTCGTTTATTTATTTATTTTATTACTCATTTATTCAGTTATTTTTTACTTATTCTTTCATTTATTTATTTATTTATTTATTTATTTATTTATTTATTTATTTATTTTATTACTCATTTATTCAGTTATTCCTTTTACTTATTCTTTCTTTTGGTTTACTTATTTATTTATTTATTTATTTATTTATTTATTTATTTATTTATTTATTTTATTACTCATTTATTCAGTTACTTTTACTTATTCTTTCATTTATTTATTTATTTGTTTTTTTTTTGCTCACTAGCCCGCCTGCCCACCCACTCACCCACTCATCTATCCATCTGTCTGTCTACCTATCTGTCCATGCATCCATCCATTCATCCATCTATAATTATCATTTTATTGAATCATTCATATATTTAATCACTTAACTATTCATTCAACTATTCACTTGCTTTGTTCTGTCATTCATGCATTCAGTCGTTCAGTTTTTGTTTTATTCATGCACACATATATTCGGTCACTGAATTATTGATTTATTCAATGTTGAAATTATGCATTTAATTAGCTAGTAGTTTAGATAGTAATGAAATGACCCGTACATTATTCAGTTATTCTTTATTTAGCCATTTGTTCACCTACTTATTCTGTGAGATGTTTAGTCATCCAACTGATTCATGCAGACACTCAGTAAGAAACAGAAGGAACTGAATCCAGGCTGTGGGATCAGTTTGCTGCAGTCTCGCCGCAGCAATCAGTCGCTTGTCTTGGGGGCTGCTCCCCTTCACGGCTCGCAGTTCGCACTGCTTCGCCTTCACGCCTTGCAGGTCTTCTGGGATGGACGTGGCGTTGAAGTCGCAATTCCCAAGCCTAGTCCACTGTGTCTCTCACAAATACATTATTAACTACACTGCTACTGACGAAATATAGGTTCACACAGAGACACCTATACAGGGTGTCAATAAAAATGCTCAGCAAAAGAATAATACTCATCTGTATTTGACTATTACAAGAACATAACGCACCTCGATACTCAAGGAAATTAGAAAGTATATAGGAATGTGTCTTAGTGAAACTCACAGCAGAGTCCGTATAGGCCAGTTTCTATCTGATGCTTTTCCAATTCACTGCGGGCTAAAGGAAGGAGATGCGCTATCACCTTTACTTTTTAACTTCGCTCTAGAATATGCCATTAGGAAAGTTCAGGTTAACAGACAGGGTTTGGAATTGAACGGGTTACATCAGCTTCTTGTCTATGCAGATGACGTGAATATGTTAGGAGAAAATTCACAAACGATTAGGGAAAAAGCGGAAATTCTACTTGAAGCAAGTAAAACGATACGGTTGGAAGTAAATCCCGAAAAGACTAAGTATATGATTATGTCTTGTGACCAGAATATTGTACGAAATGGAACTATAAAAATTGGAGATTTATCCTTCGAAGAGGTGGAAAAATTCAAATATCTTGGAGGAACAGTAACAAATATGAATGACACTCGGGAGGAAATTAAACGCAGAATAAATATGGGAAATGCCTGTTATTATTCAGTTGACAAGCTTTTGTCATCTAGTCTGCTGTCAAAAAATTTGAAAGTTAGAACTTATAAAACAGTTATTTACCGGTTGTTCTGTATGTTTGTGAAACTTGGACTCTCACTTTGAGAGAGGAACAGAGATTAAGGGTGTTTGACAATAAGGGTCTTAGGAAAATATTTGGGGCTAAGAGGGATGAAGTTACAGGAGAATGGAGAAAGTTACACAACGCAGAACTGCACGGTTTGTATTCTTCACCTGACTTAATTAGGAACATTAAATCCAGACGTTTGAGATGGGCAGGGCATGTAGCACGTAGGGGCGAATCCAGAAATGCATATAGAGTGTTAGTTGGGAGGCTGGAGAGAAAAAGACCTTTGGGGAGGCCGAGACGTAGATGGGAAGATAATATTAAAATGGATTTGAGGGAGGTGGGATATGCTTATAGAGACTGGATTAATCTTGCTCTGGCGGGCTTATGTGAGGGCGGCAATGAACCTCCGGGTTCCTTAAAAGCCAATAAGTGAGCAAGTATAGGAATTCGAAACTGTTTTCAGAACATGGGAGGGATGATATTATGAGGAAGAAAAATAAAGTTCGTAAGATTTGCTCGTTGTTAGAAGAGGAGACGATACTAAGAGATATGCTACTGGAGTTAAATTACAGATGTGAGTAGTATGGAATGAAGACAATTTATTGCAAACAAGACGAAGACCATAGTTATCGGATGAAAAATAAAGAAGGTAAACGTGCGAATTTCAAATGAAGCAGCAAGTCTACAGCTCCAAATATTTGTGGTGTACTCACCCATACTATACAAGACCCTTGCTGCACCAGAGTCGCAAGAGGGGAAGCGACGTCTGTACCTTCAGCAACTTCTGGCTAGACCGAGCAAATTCCTACAGCGAGTACCGATTGACATGGCTGCTTTATACCACGACACTACAACGCAGAACGCTTTCTAGTGCTGCTACTGTCCGTCCGAGTAGTTATGTCGTATTCCGGTTTCCCCCACCCGTTTCTGCTGACCCAACATCTGTAAAGGCTAGTGGCTGACCAGTCTTAGCTGTTTCCTGAAAACATTTGTTGTTCGGAATTGGACGTCCACGTAATATTATAAAACTGTTTCAAATAGCTTAAAGAAAATGGGCTCCGCTAAGTGAGTAACTGTTACGTAATTTCCCCGTTTCGTTACTGATACTACTGCCAGAATTTGTTACTACAGACGTGGACAAATTATTAGCAAAATTGAACATTTTTATTACATATTTTAACAAAATATGATTCTTTTATTTAGACTACAGTTGACATTTTTGTGTATTTCCAAATTATTAGCAAAATTGAACATTTTTATTACATATTTTAACAAAATATGATTCTTCTATTTAGACTACAGTTGACATTTTTGTGTATTTCCAAATTATTAGCAAAATTGAACATTTTTATTACATATTTTTACAAAATATGATTCTTCTATTTAGACTACAGTTGACATTTTTGTGTATTTCCAAATTATTAGCAAAATTGAACATTTTTATTGCATATTTTTACAAAATATGATTCTTCTATTTAGACTACAGTTGACATTTTTGTGTATTTCCAAATTATTAGCAAAATTGAACATTTTTATTACATATTTTTACAAAACATGATTCTTCTATTTAGACTACAGTTGACATTTTTGTGTATTTCCAAATTATTAGCAAAATTGAACATTTTTATTACATATTTTTACAAAACATGATTCTTCTATTTAGACTACAGTTGACATTTTTGTGTATTTCCAAATTATTAGCAAAATTGAACATTTTTATTATATATTTTTACAAAATATGATTCTTCTATTTAGACTACAGTTGACATTTTTGTGTATTTCCAAATTATTAGCAAAATTGAACATTTTTATTATATATTTTTACAAAATATGATTCTTCTATTTAGACTACAGTTGACATTTTTGTGTATTTCCAAATTATTAGCAAAATTGAACATTTTTATTACATATTTTTACAAAACATGATTCTTCTATTTAGACTACAGTTGACATTTTTGTGTATTTCCAAATTATTAGCAAAATTGAACATTTTTATTACATATTTTTACAAAACATGATTCTTCTATTTAGACTACAGTTGACATTTTTGTGTATTTCCAAATTATTAGCAAAATTGAACATTTTTATTACATATTTTTACAAAACATGATTCTTCTATTTAGACTACAGTTGACATTTTTGTGTATTTCCAAATTATTAGCAAAATTGAACATTTTTATTACATATTTTTACAAAACATGATTCTTCTATTTAGACTACAATTGACATTTTTGTGTATTTCCAAATTATTAGCAAAATTGAAGATTTTTATTACATATTTTTACAAAATATGATTCTTCTATTTAGACTACAGTTGACATTTTTGTGTATTTCCAAATTATTAGCAAAATTGAACATTTTTATTACATATTTTTACAAAATATGATTCTTCTATTTAGACTACAGTTGACATTTTTGTGTATTTCCAACTTATTAGCAAAATTGAACATTTTTATTACATATTTTTACAAAACATGATTCTTCTATTTAGACTACAGTTGACATTTTTGTGTATTTCCAACTTATTAGCAAAATTGAACATTTTTATTACATATTTTTACAAAATATGATTCTTCTATGACTACAGTTGACATTTTTGTGTATTTCCAACTTATTAGCAAAATTGAACATTTTTATTACATATTTTTACAAAACATGATTCTTCTATTTAGACTACAGTTGACATTTTTGTGTATTTCCAAATTATTAGCAAAATTGAAGATTTGTGTTGCATATTTTTCAAAATTTAACTCCTCAATTTGGACTACATTTGATATTTTCGCGTATTTCCAAATTATTAGCAAAATTGAAGATTTTTATTACATATTTTTACAAAACATGATTCTTCTATTTAGACTACAGTTGACATTTTTGTGTATTTCCAAATTATTAGCAAAATTGAAGATTTGTGTTGCATATTTTTCAAAATTTAACTCCTCAATTTGGACTACATTTGATATTTTCGCGTATTTACAAATTATTAGCAAAACTGAAGATTTTTATTGTATATTTTTACAAAATTCGATTCTTCAATTTGGACTACAGCTGACATTTTGGATATTTCCAAATTATTAGCAAAACTGAAGATTTTTGCTTTATATTTTTACAAAATTTGACTCTTCAATGCAGATGACATTTTTGCTAATTTACAAATTATTAGAAAAATTGAAGATTTTTAAGTATTATATATTTTTACAAAACTTGACTCCTCAATTTAAACTACAGTTGACATTTCTGCATATTTCTCTCTACTGTAATGATGGAAATATCCAAAATTGTCAACTGTGGTCTAAATTGAAAAGTCAAATTTTGTAAACAAAATATCATAAAAATCGTCAATTTTGTTAATAATTTGTCCACGTCTGTATTGGCACCACTATTACTGCTACTTCTGTCAGCATTTGTTGCTACTGCCATCACTATTACTGCTACTGCTGTCAACAGTTGTTGCTACTGTCACTACTATAGCTGCTACTACTGTCAATACTTGTTGCTACTGCCACCAGTAAGGCTCGGAAGTTGAAGACCTAAAAGTTAGTATTGCAACGTAGTATAGTTCAAGCTAAGCAAACATTCCCTCTATCTCAGGTAGAATCCTCGTTATCACTAGGTACTTTGTTACGCCTGGTGAACATTGACTCCGAAATCTATTCACAATTTTTCGACAACAAACGTAAACAAAAGGAAGACTACAGTAACCTTCCCATAGGTAACAAAATCTGTGGCGCGGTTTACACAAGAAACAATTCTTTTCATTAGGAATATCATGTGTTGATTAGTTGTGTGTTACAATATGTAAGATAAGCGTCTGGTTTACTTCTTTGTTATCTGTGGGGAGGGTACTGTAATCTTCCTTTTGTTTACGTTTATTGTCGAAAAATTGTGAATAGATTTCGGAGTCAATGTTCACCAGGCGTAACAAAGTACCTAGTGATAACGAGGATTCTACCTGAGATAGAGGGAATGTTTGCTTAGCTTGAACTATACCACGTTGCAATACTGACTTTTAGGCCTTCAACTTCCGAGCCTTAGCCATCACTATTACTGCTACTATTGCCCACACTTGTTGCTACTGCCACCACTATTACTGTTACTACTGTTAACACTTACTTGTTACTACTGCCACCACTATTACTGCATTTGTTACTACTGTCACCACTATTACTGTTACTACTGTTAACACTTACTTGTTGCTACTGCCACCACTATTACTGCATTTGTTACTACTGTCACCACTATTACTGTTACTACTGTTAACACTTACTTGTTACTACTGCCACCACTATTACTGCTACTACTGTCAACACTTGTTGCCACTGCCACCACTATTACTACTACTACTGTCAGCATTTGTTACTACTGCTACCACAATTACTGCTACTACTGTCAACACTTGTTGCTACTGCTATCACTATTACTGCTACTACTGTCAACACTTGTTGCTACTGCCACCACTATTGCTACTACTACTGTCAACACTTGTTACTACTCCCACTACTATTACTGCTACTACTGTCAGCACTTGTTACTACTGCCTCCACTATTGCTACTACTACTGTCAACACTGTTACTATTATTGTTACTACTGTCAACACTGTTACTATTATTGTTACTACTGTCAACACTTGTTGCTACTGCCACCACTATTACTGCTACTACTGTCAACACTTGTTGCTACTGCCACCACTATTACTGCTACTACTGTCAACACTTGTTACTACTGCCACTATTATTACTGCTACTACTGTCAGCGCTTGTTACTACTGCCTCCACTATTGCTACTACTACTGTCAACACTGTTACTATTATTGTTACTTCTGTCAACACTTGTTGCTACTGCCGCCACTATTACTGCTACTACTGTCAACACTTGTTACTACTGCCACTATTATTACTGCTACTACTGTCAGCGCTTGTTACTACTGCCTCCACTATTGCTACTGCTACTGTCAACACTGTTACTATTATTGTTACTTCTGTCAACACTTGTTGCTACTGCCGCCACTATTACTGCTACTACTGTCAACACTTGTTACTACTGCCACTATTATTACTGCTACTACTGTCAGCGCTTGTTACTACTGCCTCCACTATTGCTACTACTACTGTCAACACTGTTACTATTATTGTTACTTCTGTCAACACTTGTTGCTACTGCCGCCACTATTACTGCTCCTACTGTCAACACTTGTTACTACTGCCACTACTATTACTGCTACTACTGTCAGCACTTGTTACTACTGCCACTACTATTACTGCTACTACTGTCAGCATTTGTTACTACTGCCACTACTATTACTGCTACTACTGTCAGCACTTGTTACTACTGCCTCCACTATTGCTACTACTACTGTCAACACTGTTACTATTATTGTTACTTCTGTCAACACTTGTTGCTACTGCCGCCACTATTACTGCTACTACTGTGAACACTTGTTGCTACTGCCAACACTATTACTGCTACTACTGTCAACACTTGTTACTACTGCCACTACTATTACTGCTACTACTGTCAGCACTTGTTACTACTGCCTCCACTATTGCTACTACTACTGTCAACACTGTTACTATTATTGTTACTACTGTCAACACTTGTTGCTACTGCCGCCACTATTACTGCTACTACTGTCAACACTTGTTACTACTGCCACTACTATTACTGCTACTACTGTCAGCACTTGTTACTACTGCCACTACTATTACTGCTACTACTGTCAGCACTTGTTACTACTGCCACTACTATTACTGCTACTACTGTCAGCACTTGTTACTACTGCCTCCACTATTGCTACTACTACTGTCAACACTGTTACTATTATTGTTACTTCTGTCAACACTTGTTGCTACTGCCGCCACTATTACTGCTACTACTGTGAACACTTGTTGCTACTGCCAACACTATTACTGCTACTACTGTCAACACTTGTTACTACTCCCACTACTATTACTGCTACTACTGTCAGCACTTGTTACTACTGCCTCCACTATTGCTACTACTACTGTCAACACTGTTACTATTATTGTTACTACTGTCAACACTTGTTGCTACTGCCGCCACTATTACTGCTACTACTGTGAACACTTGTTGCTACTGCCAACACTATTACTGCTACTACTGTCAACACTTGTTACTACTGCCACTACTATTACTGCTACTACTGTCAGCACTTGTTACTACTGCCTCCACTATTGCTACTACTACTGTCAACACTGTTACTATTATTGTTACCACTGTCAACACTTGTTGCTACTGCCACTACTATTACTGCTACTACTGTCAACACTTGTTGCTACTGTCACCACTATTACTGGTACTACTGTCAACACTTCTTGCTACTACCACCACTATTGCTGCTACTACTGTCAACACTTCGATGGCTGAAAACCAGACTGTTCTAAGTCCAACTTTTTATAAGAAGTAAATCTGTGTTTCATTGTGTTCCAGTTGTCTGCATATATGAATCGAACAAAATTGTAAATATTCCTCTACATAAGGTTGCTATGAAGCTATTCCAAATTGTTTCATGAAGCTTTGAATGTCAGGAGCTTAAAATAGCTCTCCTTTAAAATAATAGTAAAGTGAACACAATCTGGTTCTAAGCCATCGGCTTGTTGCTACTCCCACCAATATTACTTCTACTACTGTCAACACTTGTCACTACTGCCACCACTAATAATAATGCTACGGACACTGCCACTAGTACTACTACTCCTACAATCATTACTACTACTGTTACTAGTGCTACCACCACTACTACTACCGCTACTACTGCTACTAGTACTAATGCTAATGTTACACTACTAGCTACTTCTACAACTTTTACTACCAGCGCTACTGCTCCTACTAGGTCGCTTCTTACTAATGCAGCATTCTTTGTTTAATTTACTTTTATTATATTTAACATTTTGTGAAAATGCGTTCGATGTATGCAGGGGAATAAGAAATTAACTATAAGTAGCCATTTACTTCAAAAACTAAGACTAAAGAACATGAAACTCATTTTTGGACTGTTTCATTTGTCACAATTGTCACAAATCACAAATGTAAGGGTAAATGCGTGAATTAAAATGGAGAAGTCAATGCAAGACGTTTGGAAGAACTGGAGTATCTCGAGAAAATCTACCCTGGCACTTTGTCCATCACAAATTTCAGTTGTATTCGCCGGTATCTCAACTTGTTGCCTCCGGCGTATCATATCGACGCTCTCACAATTAAGCCGACGCCGGTTGGTTATGTTACAATCTAGTAAAAATGTTTACTCTAGTGATTGGAGCCCAGTTTGTCTATCAGACATGCAGACAGAGCTAATCGAATCATGTACACATGGACATAATGGCTGCATAAACAAAGACGTGTGTGGGGTGGCCATCTGACACCTGGCAACAATTAACAAGCGCCAATACCAATCACCCACTACCCCGAGGATCGAAGCCGGGTCGACGATCATAGGTGGAATTAATCTCCTATCACACCAAGGAACAATGAGAGCTTTAAATTTGATATCATGGCAGAGTCGGGGTTCAATTTCGACTCAAGCTGGACTGGACAGAGCCCCGTTAAGTGCTAATCAAGACAACCTTTCTCAAGATCTGGTGAAAAGCCGTTCCTTGCAGTATGCGAACGGGTAAAATTTTTGAAGGACAAGCGATCTACAAAAATGAAGCCAATGGAAACTGTGAGACAAAATGTTGTTTGGAAAATAGCATAAATGATTCCTTCCGCCAAGACAGTCTCCAATACTCAGACCACAATACAGAAACAAAGATGGCCGCCGCTGCGGTCCAACCGTTTCCATATAATATGTATGTATGTATGTATGTATGTATGTATGTATGTATGTATGTATGTATGTATTTATTCACACTGCAATGGGTATATACCCGGTGGCAATGGTAGCTAATTACACTTAAATAAAGACAATAATAAACACAATTAATAAAAAATACAATTAATAATAATACTAATAATTAATACTAACAATAATTAATATTAATAATAATAATAATAATATTAATAATAATAACAGAGAACATCCTAAATTAAATGAAGCACGATCAGTTAAAATAACATTTAAAGTAAATCTAATTTGTACCTTAAACCCATGTTCGAACTAAAACCCACGAGTATGATATGTTCATATCTGCACAAGTACCTTTCAACACTAAACTCATTTCGCTGTCAACTCACTCACTGCACTGGAACTACGACACATTTCACTGATTCTATCCTGATTTCACTAACACTTCAAAAACATTTCACTGTTCAAATACTTTGCACTGCCACTATAAACTATAAAGCTTCACTGACAGCAACACGTTTCACTTACTCAACACACTTCACTCACACAACACACTTCACTGACACAACATAATTCTTCACTGATATAACACTTCAATAACGAAATATCAATTACACCCTTTAAATACTGTGTATAATTATCGTCTATTAGTAAAGTCCTTAAGCCTATTTTTAAATACATTTTTGGTTGTTGGTAAAGCCTTTAGTAAGTCTCCAGGTAAAGCATTCCAGTCCCTGATAGTACAATTGAGAAAAGAAAACTTTCCGGTGTCCGTCCTCTGTCTTCTTTCCCTCAATTTATAAGAGTGGTCGTTCCTATAGACGGTTCCGCTATATCCTTATATGAAAATAGTTATATTTTTCGTATTTATTAAGTTGAATTACTAAATTTTGTCTTGAATAAACGTCCAGCGTTAATTTATGGGCAATGTTACGTTCAGTTTCAAAGCTGAGACAATAAGATAAGTACGGTACGAGTAGAAACACATTGCTGTAATGTTATGAATTTTACAGTGCAAACGCAGCCTGAAAATAGTTTTCAATATGTTGAAAATCATACCCTGGACTACGTATAAGTTTCTGCAATAAATGCACATGT
This sequence comes from Periplaneta americana, assembly GCF_040183065.1. Taxonomy (NCBI): domain Eukaryota; kingdom Metazoa; phylum Arthropoda; class Insecta; order Blattodea; family Blattidae; genus Periplaneta; species Periplaneta americana. The sequence goes on from NC_091125.1 coordinate 166,579,427, forward strand.
TCATTAATAGTTATTGGGTATACAAAAGGATAACACATACTCCAAATCAATAACACAATTAAACAAGGTGAGCCAATATTTGGCCTACTGCTCACACAACTACTGCTACTGCTATTACTACGGTACCACTGCTACTACTACTACTACTACTACTACTACTAATAATAATAATAATAATAACAGTTATATTGCCGGTTGTTCTTTATGGTTGTGAAACTTGGACTCTCACTTCGAGAGAGGAACATAGGTTAAGGGTGTTTGAGAATAAGGTGCTTAGGAAAATATTTGGGGCTAAGAGAAATGAAGTTACAGGAGAATGGAGAAAGTTACACAACGCAGAACTGCACGCATTGTATTCTTCACCTGACATAATTAGGAACATTAAATCTAGACGTTTGAGATGGGCAAGGCATGTAGCACGTATGGGCGAGTCCAGAAATCCATATAGAGTGTTAGTTGGGAAGCCGCAGGGAAAAAGACCTTTGGGGAGGCCGAGACGTAGATGGGAAGATAATATTAAAATGGATTTGAGGGAGGTGGGATATGATGATAGAGACTGGATTAATCTTGCTGAGGATAGGGACCAATGGCGGGCTTAAGTGAGGACGGCAATGAACCTCCGGGTTCCTTAAAAGCCAGTAAGTAAGTAAGTAAGTAATAATAATAATAATAATAATAATAATAATAATAATAATAATAATAATAATAGTAATAAAAATCAGTATATATTTTATGTTTTTAATAGGTGGATGTTGACAACCTAGCGTCCTTGGCCTAATTCCTCCTGAATTTCAATTATTTATGTTTTGTCATTTTTAGACTTAGGCCTAATTCTTCATGACTTCTTTTTACTTTTTTTGATAATTGATAATTGATTTGAAATGGCTTTCCCCCGTTCAACACCTTTGTATAGTTATTAATGACGGAATTTCTTCGACACTGTCATCTTTCATATTCAAGGAAATAACATAGTCATTAATGTCATTAAAACAAAAATCATTAATGAAGCCATACTTATTTCCTGTACATCACTTTGAAACTGATCAAAAGTGCTAATAATGTCCCTTTTACACCATTCCATGACACAATTTTTCTTCTCTCTCCATCCGTTTCCCTTTCCGTTGATTTGGATTATTTCTGGGCGCTAAAATGACTGACAGTACGGTATGAAGGTTAGTTAGGAAATATGGTTGTTTAGGCATGATAGGTAAGATTCGAAATTTCCCGAGGAATACGAAAAGCATCACCATTTTCTATAGGAAAAATATCTTCCCTAATAGCTAATTTAGGTTCAAAATGTTTTATGTGTAAAACTGTCATTTTAGGAGGATAGGAACCGGCCACCCTACCACATTATCTCCTGGCTTAGTTGCCTCATAATTGGCGTCTTGTTGATATCATTTGTGAGGTTCAGACCTGTCTTCGGACAGTTGACTAAACAACAACAAAGTGTAATTTCCGTAACTTGGAAATTGTCACGATTATGCACCTAAACCATTTGTCGCGTAAAGTTGTATTTTTCGGGAACTTAAACGCTAAAATATGAGACACAGATCCACTATCAGAATTACAACCCGGTACACAACACGAATGGCCCATTTCACGACGTAGGCTAGTTCATAGTATTTTGTTGTTTAATTCGTAAATAACTCTTGTATACATGTAACTCTCATCTAAATCAAATTGTTGAATTTTTTTTAAGTTCATGCATATATATATATATACACTTTTTGCTGGTTGAGTGGAAGAGAAGGCCTTACGGCCTTAACTCTGCCAACTAAAATAAATCATGCTTGGACCGCCATTTTGGCCACTATCGATACCTGCATTAAGGTCTGAGTATTGAAGGCGTCACTAACGATATTACGCACACTCCGGTATAAGCTGATTAGTAATTTCTAAGTCATAATTTAAATAGATCGGCATGTACTGTGAACGATGTGCTGGTAGTTTTCCGTAATTTTATTGAACTTGTTCTGTTGCCATATTAATATTATTCCGAGACTGCGGTTTCAGAAATAATTATATTAATTCGATAAAAGTGAGTGTGAAAATGAAACTAAATTGCCAAAGAAAATAATTAACACAAATGAAGTTCGGCTACGTAATTTCATGAAAGTAACAGTATCCATTATCTAGTATATGTTTTCCTTTTACCTTTTGTTTCCTTAGAAAGTAGAGGATATAAATATCTTTGCTTCCTACAATATGTATCTGATACCTACCCTCTTCACTGGCTTGATTAAAAAGACGATAAGAAGATGCCAAAAATCCGTGCATTAACAATGTATTGATCCTTCTTTGTACATCTGAAAGAGTAGATTATCCAATTCAAAGAATGAGATTATGCCAAAAACCATGCATTAACAATGTCTTGATCATTCCTTGCATATCTGAAAGAGTAGATTATCAAATTCAAAGAACGAGATTATGCCAAAAATCCATGCATTAACATTGTTTTGATAATTCCTTGCACATCTGTAAAAGTAGATTATACAATTCAAAGAACGAGATTATGCCAAAAATCCATGCATTAACAATGTCTTGATCCTTCCTCGCACATCTGAAAGAGTAGATTATCCAATTCAAAGAACGAGATTATGCCAAAAATCCATGCATTAACAATGTTTTGATATTTCCTTGTACATCTGAAAGAGTAGATTATCCAATTCAAAGAACGAGATTATGCCAAAAATCCATGCATTAACAATGTTTTGATACTTCCTTGCACATCCGAAAGAGTAGATTATCCAGTTCAAAGAACGAGATTATGCCAAAAATCCATGCATTAACAATGTTTTGATACTTCCTTGCACATCTGAAAAAAAGTATATTATCCAATTCACAGAACGAGATTATGCCAAAAATCCATGCATTAACAATGTTTTGATGCTTCCTTGCACATCTGAAAGAGTAGATTATGCGATTCAAAGAACGAGGTGTCATTTTTCAATGTTACCGTTATCTACCCACGATTTTTATGCTATGTATTGTCCTACCTCGACTGAATCCCGAAGTTTGGTTAATTTTGATCCAGAGGCTGGGTAGCGTGCGAGGGGAGGACGTGACGTATATTCTGGGCCTGCCGCTGGTCGGTGGACAACCTTTCTTCCCGCAAAACTACAGTCGGCAGGACATGGGAGTGGCTGAGGCAGTCCTCAACTTCTTCACCAACTTCGCCAAGACTGGGTAAGTTTGCAACACTTCAATCTGATTAATGTTGGAATTACTAGGCCTATTACCTTAGAAAGTTCAAGGAATCTAAAATACTTTTATTTATATTAGATTGTAAGGCATCCATTTTATCACTTTTATTATTTAACTAGTAAGGACCTCCTTGAGTATCAACAGAATCTTACAGCAAATCTGGTCCAATATCACAAATCTACTAAACTTCTTCTTGCCTAAATCTATTGCGTTCTCCTTCATTTTGAAGTAATAATATTGCGATATCTCTAAAAAGGCAATTTCCAAACTTTTCTACGTTTTGAGCGTAGGCCTACAGTTTCTTCATAACTTGATATAACTTCAAACTAACTGTAAATAGTCTTAACTACACACTGTACCAAATTCAGTCTTAGTTCAATCTATAAGGCATCACTAATGAGACAACTAAGTCAAGAGATAATTGGTAGTATGTCCAGCACCTTTCCCCTCTATTGCATGCATCGCTGATTAATAGCACATAACACTAATCTGACTTGAGATCTATGCAACAATTGTTCTTCCTCTGACACACATCAAGTGAGATGTACTGCCTGATAATAGATGTATCAGCAAGAACTTCAATTAGAGGTAAATCCTAATGTAACCGAAACTACCTAAAAAAAACCTGTTTTTATCGTTCCATCGGAGTTTCTCCAAAATTTAACCATCATTGTAACGATGGCTAGAACATACTGAAAGTATAAAAAATACGTCGGGACAAAAGAAATTTATTGTTAAAACAGGGTTTATACTTATAGTGAGGGTCACATTAGAACAGTTCCCAAACAGCAAATTTTGGCGACTTGTCAGTGTTGCCAAATGTTACCTGATATCACACAGTCCTTCGTACTAAATTACTTATTCACTTACCGTACTTTATGTTGGAAGATTATTCTAAATAATACAATAATTTGTAACATGTTTTCATAGGCAAACTATACGAGAAAGGGATCAACATGTCAAGTATTTTGTCTGGTATTACGAAATTCATCGGTTTGACTAAACAGTTGACTCACGAAACCTAACCTAAAAATGTATTTTGTTTGACCACATGAAATTATTAGTACTAACTCCGAAAACTTATCTGATTATAGTCTTGAATTATAACCACAACTCAGCACATAAAATAACTATTTTGTATTAATATTAATACTGATATTAATTAATTATTAGTATGTTCAAATTTCATTAGCTTCCAGTAAAAGGCTCAGAAATCTAGTACAATTTCAATTTCATGGAACTCCAGTACCGACAAATATTGTCGATATTTGTCTCAGATGCCAACATACCAGTTACAAAATCACTACCATTTCTAGTATTAATCGGGTATGGAAATTCGAAACGAAGTTGGCAAAAGAAAATTCAACCTGCAAACTAGAAAATCACCACAATCCACTAGCATATGTAGTAATGGGGGGAAAAATGGTTAGGTTTCACCCTTGGGGTATGAAGTAAGCTGACCCAGACTATACATCTGTTTTCGTTGTATGGAGGTTTGAAGATATAAATCAACTATTTTCAACCAGTGTGCCGCGTGAAAAAAAAAAGTAGTAATGATTTTCGTAAACAAAAATTGGTGCGTGCGAGTGGCACAGAAGAGAATGACTGACGTATAGCCGCGTTCCCACGTTAGAATATCGTCCAACCTTGAATTGAATTGAATGGAATTGAATTGAATTGAATTGATTCGAATGGAATTGAATTGAATTGAATGGAATTGAATCGAATCGATTTGAATTGAATTGAATTGAATTGAATCGAATTGATTTGAATTGAATTGAATCGAATTGAATTAAATTGAATGACTGACGTACAGCCGCGTTCCCACGTTAGAATATCGTCCAACCTTGAATTGAATTGAATGGAATTGAATTGAATTGAATGGAATTGAATTGAATTGAATTGAATGGAATTGAATTGAATTGAACCGAATTGAATCGAATCGAATCGATTTGAATTGAATTGAATCGAATCGAATTGAATTGAATTGAATCGAATCGATTTGAATTGAATTGAATTGATTTGAATTGAATTGAATCGAATTGAATAGAATTGAATCGAATTGAATCGAATTGAATCGAATCGAATCGATTTGAATTGAATTGAATTGAATTGAATCGAATCGAATCGAATTGAATCGAATCGAATCGATTTGAATTGAATTGAATGGAATTGAATTGAATCGAATCGATTCGATTTGAATTGAATTGAATCGAATTGAATTGAATTGAATTGAATTTAGGGAAGGGGCACTACAACCCATCACTTTGATCTTACTAGGTTTATTGCACTCACCTTCAAGCTAGGCGCAATCCCAACTCACACTGGCTGACTACACTAAGGTTCGCTGCGTACCCAGGTATCTAGCAAAGAACCCCATTCGTCCCTAGGTCAGCACCCCTCCTTGCCGACGTTAGAGGAATGCTGTGGAATGATGATGAAATGGAGAAATGTTCACGGAATAATGTAATGCCTAATGTGGGGAAACGGAAGAAACCAGAGGAAAATCCGAATTGCGGACTTTTCTGCCGTAAGTGTCACTATGGATCAACCTTAAAAGATATCGTTTTTAATTGTTTTTATGGAAAAAAATTCCCTCCTTCCTAGATTATACGAGTGTGTCGCAGGATTTTCAATTACAAATTTAGTATCCCGCTTGTTGAGAAAAGTTGAAAAACGCTGGTATAAACAAACGAAGAAAGCTATTACAACACACATCTTGTTCTTCAAATATTATGCTTTAAACGGGAAATACCACAAAGAGTTAACCAATTACACCGCTTGAAAGAATGCACTCTCCTCTACTGTTAAGCAGTGACATTTCAACCAACAACATAATATGGCAATTGTAATCTTCATCTTACGATGTTTGGTGACGTATACACGTCCGTTGATGTGACATATTAATGAATTTAAATACTACTAGTGGCTTGTGCAGCAAATGCTGCAAACTAAGTTCGTTAGACGTTCAAATAAAAATTTTTCAGATTTATTTTCAATGAAGAATAGGCTACTTGTCTTTTTCATAGTTATTTGCTTCCATAATAATGAAACATACTCCCTCTGGATGGATTTTTTAGGCCAAATACTTTTTCTTGAACCTATCCAACTTCAGTTTTTGAGTTTCAACGCGAAAACGCAAGTATCAATGTCAGGACGATAGCAATAGCTATTTCAGGTCATTGTGGATTGTAGGCAAAAGTTAAAAAAATGTCAGGTTTGCTAAGCTTTCGAACAATAGCATTTTCGTATAGCTGCTGCATGTAGAACTTGAAATGTAGAGCGTAAAATCATTTTATCCTACTAAGAGATCTTGCTGAAATGATCTGGAGACTACAAAATTTTCTAGGCCTCTTATTTTATCAGTAAGTAATACCTTTTGATCTTTCCTTAAGAACTGTAATTTTTGCGCTCTCTCGAGCCAATACTGAAGACAATGACACATATCAATATCTACACTACACCGCTATTAAGTATATGAAAATGACCCAACCCCACTGGGTTAATAAGTATAAAAATATTTGATTTTTAATAACAATATTATTATCTTACTTAAGTTTTGTAGTTATATATAGCAGCCACTCAGTAATAGAAATGAAGATCTAAATTAAGATATTCTCTACATTTACTTACATAACCACAAAACGTTTCACTTTCATGTCATCAATATAGCATCAATATTATGTACAATTAATGAAAAAATAGATGCATCATGATATTAACTATAATAATATTTAATTTCTAATGGTAATAATGTCATCAAACCACCTCAAGTTTCGTAGATTTGAATATCCAATACACAGCTGTATTCAGAAAACTATACACTGCAGAATCAGTTTTTAATAACAAACTGAATTGACCTCTAAGTATGTCGGCAATCCTGCAGGTCATGGCCTTCGCGTAATAGCCTATTGTTTATTGTAGTGTGTGTTTTGTTCTGAAATTCAATCAAGTCTGCCGTGATTGAATAAAATAATTCTCAAAACTGACAACAGATGGATTTTGTAAAATAGGAAAATTACGTAGGAAAATTGACATTTCACTGAAAACTACTACTTTTCCGAAAAACTTTGGATGCCAGGCATGAAAATGAGGGGTCACTCATTAAAATCCGTTCAGCCTTTTTCTCGTAATTTCCATTACCAGTTCAAATTATATATATAGATTATAGTCACAATCATGCCATGGTATGAAAGAAAAATTTCACAACCTCGAGCGGGAATCGAATGTCACATCAACGGACGTGTATACGTCACCAAGCATCGTAAGATGAAGATTACATTTGTAAAAGTTCCTTTCAACCCATAAGCAGTGCTGACTAGATCAGACGCTATGGACAGTACTCTATAACAGAGTCGCCAGTATGAAAGGATAATTCCAAGCGTTTGGCGTGAGACGAACTCGATAGCTCAGTGATAGAGCGCCTGACCGCAGAACAGGAAGTCGCAGATTCGATTCCCGCTCGAGGTTCTGAAATTTTTCTTTCATACCATGGCATGATTGTGACTATAATAGTATTTAAATTCATTAATATGGCAATGTTCAGGCAGCCATAAAACCAACAAACTCTCGAGAAAATTATCTTACATTATTTTTTCGCGATGCTTCATACAGCCTGTGGCAATAAAACAAATATATACATAGAATTTAACAATACGAAAAATTAATTTTGTTCTCTTTTTCCAAGTTCTTCACACCGCTATACTTATCTACCTTGCCTCCCGCTTCAATTGCCTGTCATCGTATCACAATCTCTACACACGCACGCAAAATAGCCGCATACTAGCCATATCAACACATAATACATTATCGTACACAATCTCGCTTGTGATATCGGAGACTGTCGGAATTTAACGGTATTAAAAAACAAACTTATTGTACATTTTCTTACTGCGTAGACTGTAATGAGTATTCCAATTTATTTCAGATGTTTCGAAATTGTTACTGTTTTGTTTCTATTGATATTTGCAGAGTCAGTTATTTATTTATAGATATTTAGTCATTTTCCTTAATCAGTAATCAGTCATTCCAGGCAAACTGGGAATTCTAATGAAATAGTAATATGCGTTAGAAGAGCGGTATGTTGACGATTTCATGTTCGAGGAAAAGATTGAAAAAGCGAAACGTAGTTGAGCTTTTTTAATTTCCGAGAACATGAAAACAAACATACCGCTCGTGTATCGTACATTATTTTGTGCGAAAATCGTTTATTACATACCTGAAAGAGGAATTTCTAATTAGTTGCAATGAAATCTCCATCTTGGTTTCTGTTCAATGACGACAACATTGGAAAACAAATATATCTATCTTCAACATTGTTCCTATAAAATGTTTTCTGTGTTTACTATACTCCAGCAGGCCGTGATATACGTCTGTCTTTTTTCCCCCCCCAGTCTATGAGGAGTCTGGAATCTTGTTGATTTTTTCACGGCTTCCTTGATGTTACTTGCATTACAAATGCAGTAACTTTTGTAGTGTTGTAGAGTTTACTTAATTTTTGCAAATATTTAAAAACAGTAATTAAGAGTGCAATTTAGGTGAAATGGCAGTGGTAAGTTTCCAATTTATAATTATTACTATATTGAACGTCTTTAAAAATAATAGCCTAAAGCAGTAAAATGAATATGACGCTTAAGCGGTAAGAAGAGGGAAATTGTTATGTGTGTTACGTTGGGAATACTGAATGTGGTATTTCACACTTACCGCGTATTGGTTGTTTGCGGAAAGCAAGCAAATACGCACGATCTCGCACAAAAGTCTTTTGTTATTATTAGTGAAGATATAGATAAGGATCTAAATTTAAATATTCTAATGTTTTATTTTCAAAATTAAAATATTTTACAAATTTTATGGACATTGAATCTAAGTGGCCTTGGCTAGGTAATAGGCACTCCCCCCCCCCCCTAAAGTTTGTAGCACTTACTCATAGAGAGATCAGCTGTTAATGTATGTTTTTCGAGGAGCTGTTGTTGAAGCACGGCCGACTTGATGCTCGCTTCGCTTCTCCTTAAGCGAAGGGAGCATCAATTCTGCCATGGTTGAAAACATATTTTGAGAGTCTACACTGTTAATTCCAGAGCTCCAGGGTCAAGAAGCTTTTTACTCTGTACTATATTCTTTCTGCCATTTATTTTAAATAGATTAGATTAATAACAATTTTAGTCTTACAGTTCAAGTGAATATTTTGACTTAGAAATGTCACAGTTGTTCAGACACTGGAGAAATGAAGGACATTAACTCATCTGTAACATCCGTGACAAAATGTGTGTAACATCCGTGACATGGAAGAAACAGCTATAAAATATTTACAGATTATGTTTTTGTGAACTAATTGGATGCCATGAGATTTGCATAGCTTTCACATGGACACTATGACAATGAATCGCTTCTTGCTTGAGGCAGAGACCTGAGTTTTACACCTTTGTGAATAAGGTGTGAAGTGAGTTCACAAATCTTGTAACATCCTTGACGGAATTTTTTCTTTATTTTCTGCAATAACTAGGCCCTATACATTTTATTCAAACAACGTTTTTTGTATAAAATGATATTGATCTTCTAATTGATTCTAATAATAAACGTTGACAAAAGTCATTTCATTTTCAATATATAGAGTTTGAAAATAGTAAGAATGTAACATCAACAACTGGAATGGCTGCAATATATTAGATCAGGCCTGCAGAACTGTAGCTCTTGAGAGCGACTGCTTTCCTCCCCTTTTTTTTACCCCACCCACCTTTTCTACCTCTGCGGTCACGGCGTTCTATAGTCCCGTCGCTCTAATTTCCGGCAGCCAATCGCGTTGCGGGTCGGCTACATTTGAACGTGTGCGTCTTGTGATTCGCTGATTCATTTCTTAAGGCTCGATAAATACTTAATATAATCGCCCGCCATTTTAGCTCTTTTGTTGGCGTTCGCAGAAAGCACACGAAGACGTTATTTGCTGAATTACAGAGCGTTTGATTTATTATCATAGGAGCTACGACATGATAATGTTTACCGGTGTGGCAAATAGATTCCTCGTATGGTAGCTCGGGAACGTAAGAACAAAAATGGCTAACGATACTACCTACCTAGACTTTATAGAGCCTTCACTTTCTACGACGTAAGCAAAGAGGCGGAGTTACGCCGGAAATAGCAGCGTCGGGACTATAGTTACGCTAGGCTGCATCAACATTCATTCTCGGGGCGGAAGTCGATCATCCCCAATAGAAGTGGAGTGAGGCTGACGTCATAGTTCCCCTCCTTGCGAGCTCTGCAGGCCTGTATTAGATAGTCAATATAATTATTGTATTAGTACTTCTTGTGCCAATTCTGATCTTACCTTGTAGTTGTAGCTATATATACATGTTTTTATTAGCCTCTTTTTGAACTCTCGCACTCGTACATTTTGTATTTGTATTTGTAATTTTATTTCTATTTCTTATTTGCTTCTCTCTGCATTTGTTTTTCTTGTATTTATCTATTTGTATTCTGGTAGTGTGGTAGGGAGGGCCTTATAGACTTAACTCCGCCAGATTAAATAAGTAAATAAATAAATAAGTAAATAAATAAATAAATGAGTGAGTGAGCGAGTGAGTGGGTGAGTGAGTGAGCGAGTGAGTGAGTGAGTGAGCGAGCGAGTGGGTGAGTGAGCGAGCGAGTGGGTGAGTGAGCGAGCGAGTGGGTGAGTGAGCGAGTGAGTGAGTGAGTGAGGAGAGTGAGTGGGTGAGTGAGTGAGTGAGTGGGTGAGTGAGCGAGTGAGTGGGTGAGTGAGTGAGCGAGTGAGTGGGTGAGTGAGTGAGCGAGTGAGTGAGTGAGTGAGTGAGTGAGTGAGGAGAGTGAGTGGGTGGGTGAGTGAGTGAGTGGGTGAGTGAGCGAGTGAGTGAGTGAGTGAGTGAGCGAGCGAGTGGGTGAGTGAGCGAGCGAGTGGGTGAGTGAGCGAGCGAGTGGGTGAGTGAGCGAGCGAGTGGGTGAGCGAGCGAGTGAGTGAGTGAGTGAGCGAGCGAGTGAGTGAGTGAGCGAGCGAGTGAGTGAGCGAGTGAGTGATTAAGCGAGCGAGTGGGTGAGTGAGTGAGCGAGTGAGTGAGTGAGTGAGTGAGTGAGGAGAGTGAGTGGGTGGGTGAGTGAGTGAGTGGGTGAGTGAGCGAGTGAGTGAGTGAGTGAGTGAGCGAGCGAGTGGGTGAGTGAGCGAGCGAGTGGGTGAGTGAGCGAGCGAGTGGGTGAGTGAGCGAGCGAGTGGGTGAGTGAGCGAGCGAGTGGGTGAGTGAGCGAGTGAGTGAGTGAGTGAGCGAGCGAGTGAGTGAGTGAGCGAGCGAGTGAGTGAGCGAGTGAGTGATTAAGCGAGCGAGTGGATGAGTGAGTGAGTGAGCGAGTGAGTGAGTGAGTGAGCGAGTGAGTGAGTGAGCGAGTGAGTGAGTGAGTGAGCGAGCGAGTGAGTGAGCGAGCGAGTGAGTGAGTGAGCGAGCGAGTGAGTGAGCGAGTGAGTGATTAAGCGAGCGAGTGGGTGAGTGAGTGAGTGAGCGAGTGAGTGAGTGAGTGAGCGAGTGAGTGAGTGAGCGAGTGAGTGAGTGAGTGAGTGAGCGAGCGAGTGGGTGAGTGAGCGAGCGAGTGGGTGAGTGAGCGAGTGAGTGAGTGAGTGAGCGAGTGAGTGAGTGAGTGAGCGAGTGAGTGAGTGAGCGAGTGAGTGAGTGAGTGAGTGAGCGAGCGAGTGGGTGAGTGAGCGAGCGAGTGGGTGAGTGAGCGAGTGAGTGAGTGAGTGAGCGAGCGAGTGAGTGAGTGAGCGAGCGAGTGAGTGAGCGAGTGAGTGATTAAGCGAGCGAGTGGGTGAGTGAGTGAGTGAGCGAGTGAGTGAGTGAGTGAGCGAGTGAGTGAGTGAGCGAGTGAGTGAGTGAGTGAGCGAGCGAGTGAGTGAGCGAGCGAGTGAGTGAGTGAGCGAGCGAGTGAGTGAGCGAGTGAGTGATTAAGCGAGCGAGTGGGTGAGTGAGTGAGTGAGCGAGTGAGTGAGTGAGTGAGCGAGTGAGTGAGTGAGCGAGTGAGTGAGTGAGTGAGTGAGCGAGCGAGTGGGTGAGTGAGCGAGCGAGTGGGTGAGTGAGCGAGCGAGTGGGTGAGTGAGCGAGTGAGTGAGTGAGTGAGCGAGTGAGTGAGCGAGTGAGTGAGTGAGTGGGTGAGTCAATAAATAAATAATAATTATTTATTTAATCTGACAGAATTAAGGTCATGAGGCCTTCTCTTCCATCCTACCAGGTAGCACATATAAATATAAAAAAGAAATACAAACACAGATGAAAATAATAGATATTAAATTAAAGCCCTATAGAGGGTCAACAGAATCAAAAGAACACTACAGAGCTCTCAACAAGCTAATACAAGAAAAAAGAAAGGAAACAGAGATAGCAATGATGATAGTGATAACTGATAATAATAATAGCAAAAACAATAGTAATAATAATAATAATAATAATAATAACAGTAATAAATACATTACATATTTGTCAATTTACAACAGCATAGTTACAATATTTACTATATGTCACGGGTTAAGCCGAAGTTGCGCAACCTGACAGGTTTTCAACACGCAAATAAATAAGTAATTAAATAAATAAATAGGTGATTTAGCACACTGTGCATCTGCCTTCCATAACGGATTTCCGTCGCATTTTTCAGCCGCAATTTCCCTTGCAAGAACGCGTTTTCAGGTACATTTAAATGTTTCCCCTCCCATTACCCCATACATACATACATACATACATACATACATACATACATACATACATGCACGCATGCGCACACGCACACACACCCTCACACACTCACTCTCACTCACACACTCACACTCACACTCACTCTCATTCACTCACACTCACTCTCATTCACTCACACTCACTCTCATTCACACACACTCACTCTCATTCACACACACACTCACACTCATACTCTCACCCTCACACACTCACACACACTCTCACTCACACACTCACACTCACTCTCATTCACACACTCACTCACACACTCACACTCATACTCTCACTCACTCACACACTCTCACACTCTCACTCTCACTCACACTCTCACTCTCACTCACACTCTCACTCACACACTCACTCTCACTCACACTCTCACACTCTCACTCTCACACTCATATTCTCACTCTCACACTCTCTCACTCACACACACACTCTCACTCACACACTCATACTCACACTCTCACTCTCACTCACACACTCACACTCTCACTCTCACTCACACACTCTCACTCTCACTCTCACACTCACACTCTCACTCTCACTAACACTCAAACTCTCACTCTCACTCTCACTCACTCTCTCTTTCTTGTTGCATATAATATCAAACATTTACCCTATGATTGTCGCATAAAATTTTTTCATACCAACGAGGGTTACACAGTCAGTTCCAGTGGAAGGGAGTAAATCTCTAATACCTGCCAGGAATCTAATATGATGTTATTTAATTTTTATCCAGACTGTCACCGACGTGTGCTGTAGGGAAGTAATTTGGAATAAAAAGTTGTGCCCCCAGGACTTTTGGAAAGAACGCACCAAACCAATCCGTTAGAGTAGCTTTTAAGTTGTCACAGTCGTCTGTTTGAAATTTGTGTAAGTTCTAACCGTTTTAAAGTGCTTGGAGCCATACAAACGTGAACATAAATAAAGTCCTGAAAAATTGCTGTTTAATATATATTGTGCCTCTTGTACTCTCTGCAGCGTAGCACGAGGGGATGGAAGATATACTGCAAAAGGGGGACGCCACCTTCTTTCCAATTTTTTCCTGCGCCAGTGGACTACAAACGTCACCGTATTTCGCATTCATGATGTTTTGATATCATGTGTTGTCGTTTAACTGCATTTTTTCTCCTTGTTATGGCCAATAAATGTCTCCCCTTCTTTATAGTCCGAGCAACATGAAACCCAGGCTCCGTAGCGGCCTCCACTCACTTCTGGACAAAAGAGTTACCCCTTCCTACCCCTTTCGTGTTGCTCTCCTGGTAGAAACGATAGGGCGTCAATTTTCCGGCTTTGGAAAGCTCACGGGATATTTTCTCAGGTTCTTCCTGCTGCCTTTCTTGTTTCTATTAATACTGATCGTAAATATCACCAGTCTTTTCTTGCAGCTCAAGTGATGGCACTAACATACCAGACCTGGATACGATCCCCAGCATCTCCGTTCTATAGGAACAGTGTACCAGTTTTTTTTATAGTGATGAGCTTACAAGCAAACATTCTGATGGGGGCAGATGAAAAAGTTAAATTTTTTTCTTCCACCAAGTTAATAGTGTCAAAAGAAGTGCTTACATAAATTTTAGCCAGGTGCACGTAGTTATGGCAACAAACACGCCTAGCGCTCCATTCACAATGACGCGTTTCGGAAATGTGTTGTAACTCCGTAATTATGCATGTATGAATTAGAATGATAATTTGGAATTATCCGGTTTTGATTGAAAATACTGATTTTACCATACTGTTTCTCATGGACATGATCGAGTTTGAATATAAATAGCAGCATATTTAGAAAGATGCCTCTCTAAACATAGCCTACTGAAACCGTAAAAAAATCATTTTCTGTTTTCGGTGAGAATGACCGGTTTTGTTAGCAACCTCCACAAGCAATCTGTGAAATTTAGTGTATCTAAACACAAACTTGCCACTCTCACATAAGCCCGCCATTGGTCCCTATCCTGAGCAAGATTAATCCATTCTCTACCATCATATCCCACCTTCCTCAAATCCATTTTAATATTATCTTCCCATCTACGTCTCCGCCTCCCCAAAGGTCTTATTCCCTCCGGTCTCCCAACTAACACTCTATGTGCATTTCTGGATTCACCCATACGTACTAGATGCCCTGCCCATCTCAAATGTCTGGATTTAATGTTCCTAATTATGTCAGCTGAAGAATACAATGCGTGCAGTTCTGCGTTGTATAACTTTCTCCATTCTCCTGTAACTTCATCCCTCTTAGCCCCAAATATTTTCCTAAGAATCTTGTTCTCAAATACCCTTAATCTCTGTTCCTCCCTCAAACTAAGGGTCCAAGTTTCACATCCATACAGAACAATCGGTATTATAACTGTTTTATAAATTCTAACTTTCAGATTTTTTGACAGCAGACTGGATGATGAAAGCTTCTCAACCGAATAATAACAGGCATTTCCCATATTTATTCTGCGTTTAATTTCCTCCTGAGTATCATTTATATTTGTTACTGTTGCTCCAATATAGGGTAAACAAGAGTCTGTTGGACAGTCGGGCATGTTGGACACTCTGTACTTTAACGTGTTACCACGCCACTTGTGGGCACCACATTCTGCTAGAAGTCAATGACGGACGTAGCCCACTCGTGGCTACTTCCGTCATTGACTTCTAGCAGAATGTGGTGCCCACAAGTGGCGTGGTAACACGTTAAAGTACAGAGTGTCCAACATGCCCGACTGTCCAACAGACCCTAGTTTATCCTATTTTAATTTTTCCACCTCCTCGAAGCCATTTCGTATAATACTCTGGTCACGACACATAATCATATACTTAGTCTTTTTGGAATTTACTTCCAAACCTATCGCTTTACTTACTTCAAGTAGAATTTCCGTGTTTTCCCTCATCGTTTGTGGATTTTCTCCTAACATATTCACGTCATCAGCATTGACAAGAAGCTGATGTAACCCGTTCAATTCCAAACCCTCTGTGTTATATTAACTAACAAAAAACAGACTTTGATAATTGCATTATGATTAATAGTTATGAAGGTGATGGAAGTGATAATCCCAGTGATGGTAGCAGGAATTTAAGATGAGAGCAACGTATGAAGGAAACGCAGGAAACCGGGAGATATTGATCAACCCGGCACAGCGGAGTGTAGACAAGGCTTAACAAAACACGGCAGTCAAACTGTGTGGCAGGTTTTCTTCAAGTACTGTTATTTCCTCTGTGTTATCATTATTCATTACAATAACGAATGCATTTGTTTTTCTTACGACTCAAGTGTAGTCATTAGTCATGTTTTTTAGGACAGATATTTTAATTATTCATCTCTGAACAATTTTGTCAAAATTTCGCTTTCATATTTAAATTTTCTTTTGAAGCAGAGTTATCATATCTTTAAACGTAAAATTGAGGACACCATACTAATCGCACCCTTCAAACGCCTAAATAATATCTTACAGATTAAATTTACACAATTACGTAAAGTCGTTCAATTTCAAACAATTAAAGTTTATTTATTTATTTATTTACTTACTCACTTATTTACTCATTTATTTGTATTTACTTATTTACTCGTATTAATTTATATATTTATTTATGTAATTATTTATTTATTTACTCACTTATTTACTCATTTACTCGTATTTATTTATATATTTACTCTTATTTATTTATTTATGCTTTTATTTATTTATTTAGTTACTTATTTATGCTTTTATTTATTTATTTATTTATTTATTTATTTCCTTACTCATTTATTTAATCATTTACTCGTATTTATTTATTTATATATTTACTCTTATTTATTTATATATTTATTTATTTATTTACTCAAATACTCGTATTTATTTATTTACCAGTATTTATTTATTTATTTATATATATTTACTCTTATTTATTTATTTACTTATTTATTTATTTAGTCATTTATTTACTCATTTACTCGTATTTATTTATATAAATGTACTCTTATTTATTTGTTTATTTATTTATTTACTTACTTTATTTATTTATTTATTTTATTAGTAATTGCAACATAAAATATAATATAAACAGTTAAGACTTTAGCTCACTCCTGAAAGAGTACAACTCGTGCTCAGGGGCGGATTCCTGAATTGAAATTAAGAAGTACATAATACAATTTATCTTATGTCTACTACACAATAAGAATATATAAATTTAAATTTGCAATTTTTC
Source organism: Periplaneta americana (assembly GCF_040183065.1). Classification (NCBI taxonomy): domain Eukaryota; kingdom Metazoa; phylum Arthropoda; class Insecta; order Blattodea; family Blattidae; genus Periplaneta; species Periplaneta americana. Next base: position 166,596,523 of record NC_091125.1, read on the forward strand.
ATTATTTATAAAATGCATACGTCCAATTTTCGGATATTTACGTTGATTTTGAAAATTTCTTCGGATGGTAATTTGACTCTTGAAAATGAGGACATTTCCGGGAAAGTGATAGATAGATGAATTTAATGTCATCCAGCGATTTACAGCCATAGACAACGTCAGAGTAGATATATATAATACATGGCTAGTACAATATGAATAAATGTAAGAATAAAAAAAATAAATATACAATTACCAGATAATCACAAAAACAGGTTAAAAGTTTTACAAGAAATGGTATAAAATCAGGTTAAAATGTGCAGATTTGTACAGATTTGTCAATTACATGAGGTTAAAACAAATAGTATCTAAAACGTAATATTGCTAAAATCATTGACACTGTAGATTGGATTTGCCATCAAAGTCCTTCTCACCATCCTTCTGAAAGTAAAATATGACGTGTTTCTGACATGCAATGGTAAAGAATTATAAAGTTTATAAGATATGGAAATAAAACTATTGCTTGTAATACTATATTTGTACTTGGTGAAATATATGTCAAGTCTGGAACGGGTAGAATGATTATGAATGGATGAACAAGTAGGAAGATTATGCACATTACGCTTAACATACAGAAGACATATGGTAACTCTCTTTGGAAGAAACGTTATGATGTCTTCGTTTTATTTTCATGATAATTTTATATCCCATACCGACTTCTAAATTACATTTCAGGAAATAAATAAGCAGTCAGTTTAATTCAGGAACTCCCTGTGAATAATATCATTTCCAAGAAGTGTTGTGACGATGGGGATAAGCCACAGAATATCTCCTCGTATTGGGATATTGATTTAACAGGATTTTCCTGAAATCGCTTTTCCACCCAGGGACATGAGCTTGCTGTGACTGAAAGCTGTTCAAAGAACGAATCTTGTTTACTACAGGAAACATACTCTGAAAAAAAAACAACAGCTTCACGAGAGAATCCGTTATGACACACTTAACTCTATTTTATTTCTCCCTTCAATGTATAGCATAAACCTCAAGGAACTTCAGTTCTGCAAACTGCGAGAGCTGTGTAACTATTTTATGTCGTAATGTTGGCAGAGATTGCTAGGGCTACGAGTCCCACATGAATCGTTTACAAAACCAACTCGAGGTAGTTTTTGTTTCATTGTGTTGGTCGGTGTATAATTTATTACTAAATCTTGTTGCAGGACGCATCCAATACCCTTCTTATGTGTACAGCGTTGCTATCTAGTCCTCGTATAAATTTTGTATAGGCAAACTCTCTCTATATTCTGGAATTGCACTATTTTCTTTTAGTGTTCCACAACCCAACCGCTCTGCCGGTTTATCAGAAACACTAAACTACATCGTTATGGTCTCTCGGTTAAAAAAAAGAACCGAGAGGAGGGGCAGAAGCGTTTACACCGAAACATCTATACAGAATTCGACAAGGTAACTAATGTCTATGCCATTGGCGCTTCACAATCTGCAGTTGCTATGGAAACAAAAGCGAATCGATTCCTACTAGTTAAAATGGCGGACGATTGAATTCTAGAAATGGATTCCCCATCTCTGTGAACTCAGAGCCATCTATATGGCGATCAGCCATCAAACAAGTAAACTGTTTTCTAGAAAAACAAAAGAATCTGCATTCGAAGCGTTTTATTTTTGTTTTACTTTTCTGCATCCAGCAATTCATCGGTTTTGTGCAATGTTCTCCCCATTCGCTGTTTTTACTTTCTCTTGTACGAAATACTCTGTAAATATTTTCACAGAGAGGAAAAAAAATCATCTCAGAATATTTACTTATACGATTCAGATAAACGCTGAGTTGGAAAAGTAGCTTCCATTTTATTTTACTTTCAGTCCTTTCATTTTCTTAATTTATTTTTACCATAAAAACCATCATCGTCAACATAAAATTTTCTTACATACGTATACAGATTATCCCGTTATTATGTACCTTAAAGGTGTGCATCGTGTTATATATTTGAGGACAAAAAATATTACATGAAGTATTCGTAATTGTCTATACGGTGTGTATTTATAATAATAATTTCATATTTATATTTATAATAAAATTTATACTTTTCTTTTGTTAATACAATATGAAACGTAACTGGTCGTATATATTGATTGTAACAATGACAACATCCATGAATAATAAGGAAAGCTGTGGAATACCATATAAACTGCAGTTTCACTATTTTCGTGTAGTATTCTTATTAATGTTGTAAAATAAAAGTATATGAATAATTTAGCTCAGTGGTAGAGCGCTGGTACGTTCAACCAGAGGTCCCGGGATCGATACCCGGCCCCGGAACAATTTTTCCCTTGAAATTATTCAAATCTGCTTTACAGGGAGCTTCACCTGAAAGACTAGATTTGCACAATATATACGTCACTGTGTACGTTAACAGAAAATCACAATTCCAAGTCACACAGAGATTGTGTGCACTCGATGTGGGTCTCTGGCGTTTCGTCAGTCCACGCGAGTTGTGTGGATATAAAGGGAAAGGTTGAGACGGTGTCGGGTGGAGTTCCCGGGTAGCTCAGTGGTAGAGCGCTGGTACGTTCAACCAGAGGTCCCGGGATCGATACCCGGCCCCGGAACAATTTTTCCCTTGAAATTATTCAAATCTGCTTTACAGGGAGCTTCACCTGAAAGACTAGATTTGCACAATTTAAAATCAATTCATATTAAACAACTAGCCGTACCCGTGCGCTCCGTTGCACCCGTTAGAAATAAATATAAAGCAATTACATAATTAAAATAGGACATGTGGTCCAGGTAACATCCGTGCTTGATAGAAGGATAAATCGTTTAATATGTTACTTAATTTAAATTGTATTTAAAAAATTAAAATGTGATCATTTTGATTCAGAGACCACTCGTTAGGAAGAACAACTTTTATAACAGCGCAACGTACTCTGTTTGGCTCATTATCCAATTTTTTTGCATTGCATTTATTGCATATATTTTATGTATTTTAACACGATTCAATTGAGCATAGTTAAAATTTGAATTATAAAATAATGGATTGCTAAGCTAACGTACTATTACTGCATACTAAATCAATACACTCTCATTGTTCGTTAATTCTCTGAGATGAAAATTAATGTGTACATAAAAATTATTTTAGGAAATACAGGAAACGAATGTACAGAATAGCCTATCAAGTTTTCTGTGCATAAGAAGCTATTTTAATCTTACCTGTCCTCGATTCACTCAGAAGTTACCGTAATAACATTATAGCAAGCATTATGTCCATCTGAAGAAACTACACTTTCCAATGGTGAAATAATAATTAATTATACAAATCGGTTAATTTAGCTTCCGATATTGCTTCATACAAACACAGAAACATTCTCTGTAGGCTATGTTTCATAGCTTTCGATTGTTGTTGTCCAAGGCCCCTTATAGACGAAGTCATTTGTTTTTATTTCATTACACCGCCTTAGATGACAGTTATTCTAATTTTAAAACTCGCTTGTCTCATTAAATATCAGTCCTAGCAATATTTATCAAAGAATAAAACTTATCAGAAATCGGTTTTAAAGAAACTTTTGTTATGTACCATGTTTAAAAAAAATCAGTAATAAGCGAGATATTTCGATTTATTTAATTCTGGCCCCCTTATAACCTCCCTTTTAAATAACGTATTTTGAATGCCTTATAGCCTAAAATCTAAGTTACAACGAACTTAATTTATATTCCAATTTTCATTGAAATTCGTTCAGCCATTATCGCGTGAAAAGGTAACAAATATCCAGACTGACAGACACACAAACAAATATTTCTAAAAAGCAATTTTCGGTTTCAGAATGGTTAATTATACATGTTAACACCAGTTATTTTTGGAAAATCGAAAATTACCAGAAAAATTTCGGCTACAGATTTATTGTTAGTATAGATAACGTGAACATGTCATAAAAGTCGAATTTACATGTTTCTAAAAAACTAATCTCAGGAAAATAGCTTCCCACCACGCCATGTTTGCTAAAGGCCTCGGAAAAGATATAGGCCTTAATTTTGTATCGGCATTTCTTTTGCAGTCCAGTGTACACCTCTGCAGAGGCATATGCATGTGACGTCAGCAGTTTACTGGTAGGCCGTGACTCTCCATGGGCTGTCGTGCAAGAGGTTACATTTATTTTAAAATAAATAGTCCTGATCGTCTAATGCAGGATTGCAGAATATTATTAGGAAATTGAGAAATTATCCGAATGCATAAAGCGTCAGAAATTGTAGCCACAATTAAAGGCAGAAAACTCCGATGTCTTGAATGACGTGCAGTGAAAAAATTACATTATTTATTAAGGTGAATAAAATAATGTGATTTCCTGGCACTAGTTGAATTTGCAACAGATCACATAGGTGATCAATGTATTCACTGCGTGTTACATTCCTGTTACTAATATGCTTCTAAAAATGATATTTTTCTCCGTTCAACAAGACTACGTCATAAATCATAAAAATGGCTCAAAAATGAACACTTCAATAATTACACGTTGCTGCGTTGTAATTGAGTAAAATTAACACGGAGGTGCGATAAAATGCTACAAGATGATTAATTTTCGCGCCTATTTGTGCATTTTAAAGGCGGAGTAATACATATTCATGCGCGTATCCGGCCAGACCTCGTTGTATGACAGGATCCTTAATCAACAGTCATCTTAATTGCTTCGAGGAAACTCACGAGCGATATAGTCCTGCTTTAAATTTATTCAGCAAGCAAATTTCCCACCCGCTCAAGTTACTTTCATAAATTCTTCATTTTTTACGTGGTAAGGCAACATGGTGTCTATACAAAAACGTTTATGCATTGTTGAACACTCATTGAAAAGATAACGCCCGTGTTTTGTTTTCCATCTTTTCATTATATTTAGTTCCAAATCGAACTGAAGATGTCTCTGAATTGGAAATTCTTATACTTTAGATAAAATGTACCAAATTGTTGTGACTTTATTCCTCCATGTTTAGTTTCATGTTATAATTTGTGTTATCATTAATAAGTTTAGAAATAATAATTATTTAACATTTTCGTGTTGTGCGCCATGGAGCAGGATTTGCGTTTCATTTTTGTGACTGCATCGGGATGAAAAAAAAGAAGGTTGTATTCCGTTAATGTGTAATGATATGTTGCCAGGCGACGATAGGAAAAAAAAAGTGAAACGAATGAGATGTGTAAACAATATTCTTTAAAATTTAAGTATCAAAACACAGGGGTGCAATTTGAAATTTAAAAGCAGGGATGGAGGATTGCAAGGATGAGGGGATGAAACCAAAAATTCAAATGAAACTGGTTTCGAACTTCTCGCTCAATATTTAAATTGAACTGCATTTTGTTTAAATTAAATTTAATTTTATTATTTAGACTGGCAAGTTTTGAAATGAAAGGCGAATTTTTGCATGGATAATATTGTGACTCTGTGTCAGAATTTAAATAAAACTTTATGCAAAATAGCCTACGTGATGTAGAATTAATAGCATTTAGGTTTTATGACGCCCAGAAAGTTTAAACTGAATTAATTTATTACTGAATATGTTGTTCCTTGTATCTAAAAGTTTCAAATCCATTGTTTTGGTATTTTCAGAGATACCAGTTCCAAATAATATTAATTACGAATATTTAATTGATACATTATATTATATCGTTATTATAAAAGAAAAAAAAAAGACATCCAAATATTATTTATCAACCTAAAAAATGCAGTAATTTTAACAAACGAGTTCCCTTATAAACAGGGTTGTATTTCAGGCTTGGCGGGTCATGACGGAGCCAAGGTACTATTTTTCGAGGCCTGGCGACGCCTCGACACTTTTCTGATTTTCATGGTAAAGTAAAATTTTGCATTATTAAAGCCATGTTTTATTAATATTTTTAAAATTTCATAATGAGATCTACTCCGCAGACTTCACCTCTTTATCTAGATTCCAGCCGATGTATTTTTGTTTGAGATTCCGTAAGAATTCCAGCGAAAATAATGATGATGATGATGATGATGACGACGACGACGACGACTCCGACGACAAAAAGCAACTATTGAATGTACTACCGAAATCCCAGAGCCGAAGCACTTTTCTGTTCAGAAATACACCACTGTTTGTAAAAGTCATATTTTGTAGTTCATTTTCAGAGTGGCCAGTACATCATCAACAGCAATTAAAATGCATTAATATTTATTTATTTATTTATTTTTATTTACGTCCTTATTTATTTATTTATTTATTTATTTGTGTATATGTTTACTTATTTATTTATTTATTTACTCATTTATTTATTTATTTTTTATTTACTTATTTACTTATTTGTTTATTTATTTACTTATTTATTTATTTATTTTTTTTATTTACGTACTTACTTACTTATTTATTTATTTATTTGTTTATTTATTTATTTGTGTATTTGTTTATTTATTTATTTTTTATTATTTACTTATTTATTTATTTATTTATTATTTACTTATTTATTTACTTATTTATTTATTTTTTATTTGCTTATTTACTTATTTATTTATTTATTTACTTATTTATTTATTTGTGTATTTGTGTATTTATTTATTTATTTATTTATTTATTATTTAGTTATTTATTTATTTATTTATTTACTTATTTATTTACTTATTTATTTATTTTTTATTTGCTTATTTATTTATTTATTTATTTATTTATTTATTTGTGTATATGTTTATTTATTTATTTATTGATTTATTTATTTATTTATTTATTTATTTATTTATTTATTTACTCATTTATTTATTTATTTATTTTTTATTTACTTATTTACTTATTTGTTCATTTATTTACTTATTTATTTATTTTTTTATTTACGTACTTATTTACTTATTTATTTATTTATTTATTTATTTATTTATTTATTTATTTATTTATTTATTTATTTATTTATTTATTTATTCATTTATTTATTTGTTTGTTTGTTTATTTATGTGTTTATTTATTTATTTGTGTATTTGTTTATTTATTTATTTATTTATTTATTATTTACTTATTTATTTATTTATTTATTATTTACTTATTTATTTACTTATTTATTTATTTTTTATTTGCTCATTTACTTATTTATTTATTTATTTATTTATTTATTTATTTATTTATTTATTTATTTGTGTATTTGTGTATTTGTGTATTTATTTATTTATTATTTACTTATTTATTTATTTATTTACTTATTTATTTATTTTTTATTTGCTTATTTATTTATTTATTTATTTATTTATTTATTTATTTATTTATTTATTTATTTATTTATTTATTTATTTACTTACTTATTTTTACAATCGCAAACCAACTATATAATAGGTGTTTTATTCGTAACTAAGCCAATTTTGTGCATTATCTCTTTACTATTGCTTAAAATTATGTATACAATCACAAATTTATGTAATATTCTTGCAATTTCTCTACATCTTCGATTATAATTTCTAATTTTATTTAATTTTGTTTTAACTGAAAGTAATTATTGCATTAGTATTTAGTATTGCTTACTGCCTCTTAATTAGTGTATTTATATTGTAACTATGACTCAGGTCTACTATTAATTCTTTAAAATTGTGTATTATCACTACATAATGTATTTCACATGTAACAAACTACAACCCTAATATACCAAAGGTAAAATAGGGTTTCAATATTTGGATAACAATAATAATAATAATAATAAAAATTCTTATTTATATATTTATTTCTTTATATATTTATTTATTTATTTATTTATTTGTTTGTTTGTTTATTTGTTTATTTAATTATTTATTTATTATTTACTTACTTATTTATTTCTATATTTATTTATTTATTTATTAATTATATATTTATTGATTTATTTATTTATCTATCTGTCTGTCTGTCTATTTATTTATTTCATAAAATATTGGAGCTCATATTACAACTTTATCCAAATTAATTTTTATAATGTTATACAGAATGAAGAAATGTTATTAAGATTGTGGACTACAATTTTTTAAGTTGAAGAGAATGGAAGAACCTCTTATGAAACCCTCGTCTTTCGATCCTTTTTCCGTCCAGTATAAATGCAGCCGGCGCCGGGGATCGAACCCTATTTCGTAGAATTCTAAACCAGCGCTGTAACAGGGAGCTATTGGAGAGGCTTCCAATGCCGTCTGGGCAGCATTAATGCCGCTGTACTCGTGTGGAGAAATATTCTACCTCTGAGAGACTGCGAGATACGGAGCACTGGTCGTGAACCTCCATCACGCCATCTCGCTAACGACTTAAAAGCATACACCACTTCCCGGGCTCATACATATCACAACATCTAGATTTATTGTGTAATAGCGGGCAATCATCCTGCAGACTAAACGCAGTTGCCTTGGTAACACATAGCGACACACAGTTGACTGTAGCAGTACTTCCAGAAAAAGAAACAAAATACTCCATTTACTTTTATATGTAAGAATTAAGATGATTGTCCAGCATAAACAAGAGTATATACCATTAGCTGAATGACTTTTCCTGATAAAGGTCTGGAAAAAAATCTTGGCACAACAAAGATGGGGGGGCAGATAATATTATGAAGGATTTCAAAGACATGACTTGAGAAGAATTTACAAATATCTATTGCAAGAACATAATTCATTCCTACATTCACTCATTCATTCGTTCATTCATTCATTCATTTAGTGTTCAGCCTAAGAACAGATCTTTCACTCCAAACCCACCTTTCTCCTATCTGCCTTCCTCTTCGTTTCTTCATAATTATGATCCATATATCTTAATGTCGTCTATGATCTGATATATTCTTCTAACCCGAACTCTTCTCCCGTTTACTATTTCTTCCAGTGCATCCTTCAGTAGGCAATGTCCATGTTTTCAGTTTTTCTTGGGAAAGATAAATGCAGTAGCTTCCCGTTCCTTTCCGCACACCACTCTCTCTTTCTTATTTACTTACTGGCTTTTAAGGAACAAGGAGGTTCATTGCCGCCCTCACATAAGCCCGCCATTGGTCCCTATCCTGAGCAAGATTAATCCAGTCTCTATCATCATATCCCACCTCCCTCAAATCCATTTTAATATTATTCTCCCATCTACGTCTCGGCCTCCCCAAAGGTCCTTTTCCCTCTGACCTCCCAATTAACAATCTATATGCATTTCTGGATTCGCCCATACGTGCTACATGCCCTGTCCATCTCAAACGTCTGGATTTAATGTTCCTAATTATGTCAGGTGAAGAATGCAATGCGTGCAGTTCTGTGTTGTGTAACTTTCTCCATTCTCCTGTAACTTCATCCCTCTTAGCCCCAAATATTTTCCTAAGAACCTTATTCTCAAACACCCTTAACCTATGTTCCTCTCTCAAAGTGAGAGTCCAAGTTTCACAACCATAAAGAACAACCGGTAATATAACTGTTTTATAAATTCTAACTTTTAGATTTTTTGACAGCAGACTGGATGATAAAAGCTTCTCAACCGAATAATAACACGCATTTCCCATATTTATTCTGTGTTTGATTTCCTCCCGAGTATCATTTATATTTGTTACTGTTGCTCCAAGATATTTGAATTTTTCCACCTCTTCAAAAGATAAATGTCCAATTTTTATATTTCCATTTCGTACAATATTCTGGTCACGAGACATAATCATATAAGTTAATTTGTCTTTTCGGGATTTACTTCCAAACCTATCTCTTTACTTGCTTCCAGTAAAATTCCCGTGTTTTCCCTAATCGTTTGTGGATTTTCTCCTAACATATTCACGTCATCCACATAGACAAGAAGCTAATGTAACCCGTTCAATTCCAAACCCTCTCTGTTATCCTGGACTTTCCTAATGGCTTCTAGAGCAAAGTTAAAAAGTAAAGGCGATAGTGCATCTCCTTGCTTTAGCCCACAGTGAATTGGAAACGCATCTGACAGAAACTGACCTATACGGACTCTGCTGCACGTTTCACTGAGACACATTTTAATTAATCGAACGAGTTTTTTGGGAATACAAAGATCAATAAGAATCTATACTAATAATAAATTTGTAGCCGAAATGTTTCTGGTAATTTTCGATTTTCCAAAAATAATTGGTCCTAACATATATAATTAACCACCCTGAAACCGAAAATCGCTCTTTTGAAATTTTTGTTTGTATGTCTGTCTGTCTGTCTGTCTGTATGTTTGTTACCTTTTCACGCGATAATGGCAGAACCGATTTCGATGAAAATTGGAATATAAATTAAGTTCGTTGTAACTTAGATTTTAGGCTATATAGCATTCAAAATACATTGTTTAAAAGGGGGGTTATAAGGGGTCTGAATTAAATAAATCGAAATATCTCGCTTATTATTGATTTTTGTGAAAAATATTACATAACAACAATTTCTTTAAAAATCATTTCCGATAAGTTTTATTCTTTTAAAAATTTTGATAGGACTGATATTTAATGAGATAAATGAGTTTTAAATTAAAATAACTGCCATCTAAGGCGGTGTATTGAAATAAAAAACAAATGACTTCGTCTATAAGGAGCCTTGGTCAACAACAATCGAAAGCTATGAATCATAGCCTACAGAGAATGTTTCTGTGTTTGTATGAAGTAATATCGGAAGCTAAATTAACCGATTTGTATAATTAATTATTATTTCACCATTGGAAAGTGTAGTTTCTCTAGATGGACATAATGCTATAATGTTATTACAGTAACTTCGGAGTGAATTGAGGACAGGTAAGATTAAAATAGCTTCTTATGCACAAACAACTTGATAGGCTATTCTGTGCATTCGTTTCCTGTATTTCTTAAAATAATGTTTATCTCAGAGAATTAACGAACAACGAGACTGTATTGATTTAGTATGCAGTAATAATATGTTAGCTTAGCATTCCATTATTTTATAATCCAAATTTCAACTATGCTCAATTGAATCGTGATAAAATACATAAAATACATATGAATTAAATGCAATGCAAAAAATTGGGTAATGAGCCAAGCAGATTATGTTGCGCTGTTGTAAAATAAAATTTGTTCCTACTGAGATTCAAGAGCCCCCATAACAAATTAAAAACTTACTTATCGGTGTACATCCGTTATCATCACATTTTTATATAATATAATATAATATAATATAATATAATTTAATTTAAGTTATTTAAGTTATTTGAAGGGTTCAGAGCCATAGTGGCCCAAGCGCCATTTACTGAATACGTAGAAAACAAGGGTTAAAATTAAGTTATCATAATTCAATGGAAACATATAGCAAGTAAAATAAAGTATAGAGGAAAGTGCCCTAAACAGGACTCGTCCCCCTAATGCGGACCCCCGGTCTCCTGGCTCTGCATTCTCCTGAACTCCAGCAGAACTAAGTGTAAATAGTAGTTTAGGCTTCTACCACTCTGTAGCGGAGCACACACGTCGCCCGCTTCACTTGTTGCTTATCAATCTGCAATTACGTGTTTTGACAGTGGAAAAAGTTTTTACACTGTGCTACATTTTTTGTTTTTTCTCCTAGATATTGGCAGGTAAGCCATTCGATCTATATATATCCTTAAATGGTAAGGTTTAAGGTTACTGCTTGTCATTAAACCGTTTAATTTAGATGTTTGGTTAAAAATCTATTGAGTTAACAAAGTGTTGGCTATAGTCGCGTAAACCGGACCCCCCTTCAGTTGCCTAAACCGGACCCCTTATTTTTTCATGTTTAAAGTCTACCTGTATTTGTACACACTCTTAATCTATTGGAATTTTGTTCCAAATTTCAAGAGAATAATGGGGAAGGAAGGAATAATCTTTACAGCGTACCATTCAGGGTGGATCCAAATGAACTCCTTCACTCAGTGCTTTCGACACTTCATCGAGTTTGCCAATCCTACAAAGGAAAAACCTGTGCTGTTGCTCTTCAATGGCCACTTTAGCCACACACAGAATATTGATCTGATCAACTTGGCAAAAACAAATCATGTTACAATTGTGTCGCTGCCACCTCACTCTTCACACAAACTACAATCTTTGGACAAAACTTTCATGGTTCCCCTGAAAGTTCACTACAGCCAGGAAATCAGGCAGTGGTTGAAGAGGCAAACAAAAAACGAGATTTCTCTTTCTATGAATCTGTGTTAAAGAAACGAACAGCAGAAAATCAGAGCTTTCCAGAGAACGGAGAAGAATGTGATGTGAACGAACCACAAGTTATTGTAGAGTTTGACCCAAATCAACAATCAACATCTTCGGCAGGTCAGAGTGTTCCTCTGTCATCAGATACACTTGAGAATCCTCAGGGTTCCACATCTTCTAAGACAAGCCCGTTTGACATCACTCATATTCCAAAATTAAAAAAGAAGTTCTCGAATAGGGGGCGAAAGATCTGCAGTTCTACGGTCATCACATCTACGTCTTATGAAGCCCAATTGGTGGAAGCTATGAAAGCTAAAGAAGCAATGGAAGCTGAACAACAAGCACGGAATCGTGCTCAAGGACGCAAAAGCAATCGCGGCCAGGGACGTGGTTCAGAAGTACAGCCTTCAAGAAAAGGGAAAGGGTTCGTGAAAAATCGTCTAAATGTTGTGAAAAATGTGAGAATCAAGCACTGAAGATGAAAACAACGTGACCTCTGGAATATCTGAAATATCTGAATTGGATCTCTTCTCGAAAGTTTTCCCATCCAAAGATGACGCTTGGTATGTGTGTTTTGTGACAGAAAATTTTCGGAGGATGTTAAAGGGGAACTTTGGGTCATTTGCGTTATGTGCTGGAACTGAAAAGGACATGAACATCTGCGATTTTTGTCGCTAAACGATTTAATTCTGTTGTACGTTTTGTGTATCTTTTTTTTAATACATCCTATATCTCTTTTTAAAAACTAATACGTGTAATTGTAATATTATACTTTATTCTTTGAAACTAGATTATGTTATCTCATATTTAAAACCTTTTTCCAAATTTGTTTAGTGTTATTTTGTTTAATTTTACAAAGGGTCCGATTTCGGCAACTATTTTTCAAATCGCCAAAGTGTAAGGTTATTGAAAATAATTTTTTTTCATACCAATTTTTTATTATATTTTCTAAAAGTAAAATGTAAATGCTGCATAACATTATAAAGTAAATATTACATGCTTTTAAAACATAATTTTTTAATATTTTAAATTTTTTAAAAATCAAAAACAAAATGGGGGTCCGGTTTTGGGCACTTTCCTCTACACATTAAATCTAAAAGATACGTCAGTCTTCATTACAGTATGGTTGCATGTAATAACAATTAAGAAACATGTTAAAGGAATTGTCATTGCACCAAATGAGTGTCTCTGGACCGAAATGATCGCATTTTAATTATTTAAACACAATTTGAATTAAGTAACATATTAAACGATTTATCCTTCTATCAAATATGAAACTTCCCTGGACCAAATGTCCTATTTTAATTATGTAATTACTATATATTTATTTCTAACGGGTACAGCGGAGCGCACGGGTACGGCTAGTATCATATAAAACTTCTCTCTTAACCGAGTTATATGCCTTTTAGAAAATTTTGAATAACTGATGCACTGTACCCTTATACTCTCATTTTTTCTCCAATATCTGTCGAATACAAAATATCTGATCAATAGTTGATCTATTACGCCTAAAACCACACTGATGGCTTCATATTTTCTCTGAATAGTGAGTGTTGTGGACAAGTATCACCGTGTGTGTATACAACCAACAGAACTTCAACATCATCTGCACAATCATAAGGTGCTTTGAAAAATCTAAATAACTGTTCCTGTTTTTCAATGAAAAGTCCTGCATTTCTGAAAGAATGTTCTGCATTTTAAAATGTATACATGGCAACACTAAACGAGAAAGTAAACACATATCTGCTTTAGCGTCGACAATGCTGGTTGTTGACGAGTGTTGAAGAATCCAAATGAGGCAACAGAGGAGGGAGGAAGGTTAATGCCACTCCTCCCACTCCTGCAGGCAAGACAAGTTGCAAAGAGTTATCACTCAGAACGAACTTGGGTTATTCACTAGCTTGCTGGAATATGAAGTTGAGCAACTTCCACGACACTTGCTCGTAACTACTTTGAACCCTGCCTTCACCTTCAGACCTCCGCGTGTCTTGATACACAACTTTATATGATTCTGCAGCGTTGTAAGTTTTATTTCCTCCAGACGTCGCCATCATTAAAATGGGAGTAACGTTTCATTCGAGAGATCAAACTTGCACAACTACGTGGAGTCTCTACTCCACACCTCCAGTGTAGTTCTTAGCATCAACACCAGAAATTGTTTACTTTCTACGAATAAGATCCTTCTTGGAAGCAGACAGGCATAAAACACACAACTTTCAGTTAATTTAAAGTATAGACATTGCCTGACAGATATTAATTACGTTCAACAGCTTGCAAAACAAAAATTAATCCTCTTCACAATCTTGCGTTCTACTTTCGCTGAAAAACAGACAAATGGCTTTAAATATGCTTTTATTTGTCTGTCTTTTTGTCTAGAACGGTTGTCTGCACCTACATACTTACTAACTTACTGGCTTTTAAGGAACCCGGAGGTTCATTGCCGCCCTCACATAAGCCCGCCATTGGTCCCTATTCTGAGCAAGATTAATCCATTCTCTACCATCATATCCCACCTCCCTCAAATCCATTTTAATTCCCATCTACGTCTCGGCCTCCCTAAAGGTCTTTTTCCCTCCGGCCTCCCAACTAACACTCTGTATACATTTCAGGATTCGCCCATACGTGCTACATACCCTACTCATCTCAAACGTCTGGATTTAATGTTCCTAATTATGTCAGGTGAAGAATACAATGCGTGCAGTTCTGTGTTGTGTAACTTTCTCCATTCTCCTGTAACTTCATCCCTCTTAGCCCCAAATATTTTCCTAAGCACCTTATTCTCAAACACACTTAACCTATGTTCCTCTCTCAAAGTGAGAGTCCAAGTTTCACAACCATAAAGAACAACCGGTAATATAACTGTTTTATAAATTCCAACTTTCAGATTTTTTGACAGCAGACTGGATGATAAAAGCTTCTCAACCGAATAATAACAGGCATTTCCCATATTTATTCTGTGTTTAATTTCCTCCCGAGTATCATTTATATTTGTTACTGTTGCTCCAAGATATTTGAACTTCTCCACCTCTTCAAAAGATAAATTTCCAATTTTTATATTTCCATTTCGTACAATACTCTGGTCATGAGACATAATCATATACTTTGTCTTTTCGGTATTTACTTCCAAACCTATCTCTTTACTTGCTTCAAGTAAAATCCCCGTGTTTTCCCTAATCATTTTTGGATTTTCTCCTAACATATTCACGTCATCCGCATAGACAAGCAGCTGATGTAACCCGTTCAATTCCAAACTCTCTCTGTTATCCTGGACTTTCCTAATGGCATACTCTAGAGCAAAGTTAAAAAGTAAAGGTGATAGTGCATCTCCTTGCTTTAGCCCACAGTGAATTTGAAACACATCTGACAGAAACTGACCTATACAAACTCTGCTGTAAGTACCTACATCCGCACTAAATTACGTACACAATAAATGAAATTAATCTAAAAATAAATTATTTCATGGACGAAAAAAATTGGACTAAAATTGAACTCGAAGAAATCACAAGCAATTATAATGGGATATCAACGACTGTTAAGTAAATTAAACACAGGTGACTTGTCTCCTGTTAAAATGAATGAAATTATTATCCCTTACAGCACCCGTGGCGAAAATGTGATCGTGCGCCGAGCCACTATGTAACTGCAACGTGCATAACACCTATGGAGGGAGGCGGACACATGAAGGAGAAGTGAAGCAACTGTCTGACTTATTAACGGATTTTCATTTTCCTTACGTCAAGCACTTAAATATAATTTTATACAGTATAAGGTTACAAACTAATGTTTAGTACGTGTAACGAAGAAAGAAATGAACAATAAATGAACAATATCACAACCTAAAATTAACTGTCTTCAGAATGTCTATGTGACAGAGTTTCAAAATCAGGAATTATGTCACTTAACTACCCGTCGTAGTTCATGACGAAGGTATTTGTCTGTCAGTCGTGATCTAAATTTGGTTTTACTATTTCCATTGTTGAAAATAATTTTTCACAAACGTAAGTTGTAGCGAACATGGCTTCAATAGAGCAAGAGAAAGAACGAAGCTTCGGGTATTTATTTTTTGGCAAAGATTTGAAAAGTTCAACATTTGTCAAGTCCTTACATCTAGCTTTCATTGTAACATCACATTGTAAATATGTGAGTTTAAATTGAAGATCTAACCGCATTATTCGTACATCTGCTGAAAAAGAATCGACGTACAGAGATGATGATGGTGATGATGATGATGATGATGATGATGATGATGATGGCACTTAACCTTTTAATGTTTCGTGAGTAACATGTTCAGGGACATCATTTTATTTTTACTAACATTTTTTAATATTAACCTGTCTATACCTTTAGAGAACCGGAAACACCGCTTGCTCCCCCCTCCAAGACTGGAGTTCGATGATACTGGCGTAAAACACAAATCACTCTACTAGGTATAGGAAGGAAGAAAAGTAGTTCATCCATTTACGTAAACTAGGAAATATCGCGATTTTGAGTTTGATAATTTTCATTAGGTTTTTCTTTAATCAAAGTACAGTACTGTATTAAGAATAAGTGTTTTTACTCACGAAGTGAGTTATCCATGCGAACGTATTCATTATGCAGTGTATATTATACTGTCTACAGCACATTAGCGTACAATATAGAGAAAGAAGTTAAATTGAAAAATAATCATAATATGAATATTTAAACACAATTTTGAAAATGGTGGCCGTTCATTTCGATACAGGCTTCAGTTCTTTTGTGCATAATCGCACTATAGACTATTGCATCTAATTCCAATTGCCAGTTTCGTCCTTCGTACTAGTAACTCATGTTGAAATATTTCTGTACCTACTCTACGTACTGTAAATTCAATCTTCACTTCTGCCCGACCCGAAAATATAAAATTACTCAGACATGCTATCTACTGTCCGTCCAAGTGGTTATGCCGCATGATTGTAGAAAGGGAGGAAATCACGTGACAGTTAATTACTTAACGAGGCCCTTTTATTTAAGTTAAATTAAACAGCTGTATAATATTACGTAAACTCCCAATTCCTAAGAGAAATTAATGTTTTCAGAAAAGAGCTAAGACAGCCCAGCTATTACAGAGGGGCGAGCAGAAGCAGATGGGGGAAATCGGGATGCGACGTAGGCAAACGGACAGTACCTGTGCGAAAATATGATTCAATATTGAAAGCTCTTTCGTCACTGGAAAACGCGAACATATTTCTGGAACGTACTATACTCAGTAACTCAGTACTGCTTACTATCTGCGGTCTTGGTTCTGTGTGGAGTTGGAACTTCCTTAGTAGAAGGGGTGGGAGTGAAATACATTCAAAAACTCAGGTACAATAAAAATTGAAGTAAAAATAAAATGATGTCCCTGTAGTATAATACCGTTTTATGTTGTACAACCGATTTCCTCGTATATTGCAATTGTGGTGCTATCCTTGTTTACAAATCAGGGTACTTTGTTGTCTGTCTATGTATATTGTGGTGGTGCTAGAGTGTGTTCGATCGGAAGTACATTAGCACATTTACTGTTACAGTATATATTAGACTAATATAAAATCCTAAAAACATGATATTTTGGAAATAAAAAAAACAGAAGAAATAACACAATATCATTACACATCATGTTTAATAGACCGAGTTGTAGAGTCTGTATAATTTTGGCAATTTATATCTTTTACACCCTGTATACAGGTACTCTTGTTTACTGCAGAAGCTCAATGCGTTATATATCTTATTTAGCAACATTATGAGGCCCATTTCTTTTTTCTGGGACTGTACATCTATTATCACGCAGTACATCTCTCTTGACGATATGTGTCAGGAGAGGAAAAATATTGTTTGTATACATCTGAAGTCTGATTAGTGTAATATGTACCTAGCCAGTGATGTATGCAATGGAGGGGAATAAGAACTGGTCATCCTGCCACGTTATCTCCTGGCTTAGTTGCTTCATGAGTGAAGCCTTATTGGTGTCACTTGCGAGGTTCAAACCTGTCTTTGGACAGATGAATAACTTACAACAAAATAATTGTACAAAGATGACATGTATTAAATTTACAACAATTCTTGCTTCAAAGCTCTGTAATGTCATGGAAAGAATATACATAGCGGGTTGAGTTTGAGAGGGTGGTAAAAGGGTAAGGGAGGGGAAAAACTATAGACTCTCCAAGGAGTACAATCTCGTGGCGTTGTATTGTATTGTATTGTATTGTATTATATTGTATTGTATTCAGTTATTTACATTACATTGTATTCGTACATCGTTTCACAGGTAAAATATGGAACATGTCAACAAATCTTAATAGTACTATAAAGTCTTAATTATAGTCACAGTCTAGTTGAAATATATTGTGACAGCGACGTGAGATTCGAACTCACGACCAGCTCCCGCAAGAAAGCAGATCGCGCGGGGACGGCGCGCGGCGGAGAGAAGTAAGGGGGAAGGGCCTACGCGGCGAGAGAGTGGAGAGGGAGTTTGCGCGCGCATCTTCTGCTTGCCTAGAGAGGCCGAGAAATCCGTCGAAGTGGAAGACTCGCGAATTCGAACTTTCGAGGCTACGTCGCTGTGGTTATAAATTACGGACGCGAAGGAACGACAGTAGTTTTCAGTTATTCAGTCAGTGAGTAAGCCAGAGCAAGCAAGCCAGACTTGTGTGCCAGAGTTCGACTCGAGTGTGCGTCCGCATCTGCGTCAGCATCCGAAGGCCTGAGTTCGAGTGCAGTGGACCGCAGTTGGAGGGACCTGAGTTCGAGTACAGTGAACTGTCTCTGAAGGTCTGTGGTTCGAGATACTGTGAACTCGAGTGACTGAGCTAGAAGAACTGTGAACTGAGAACTGATAGTTCTGATTTGTAAATAGTGCTTTGTAAATATTAGTTAAGATTAACAGTTCATTTTTGTTCGTACTAGTCCAAGTAAATTGTCATTGTCATCAGTGGAGTGCTATAACGAATACTGTGTTGAGTGAAAATCCAATTGTTGACGAGAGCGTTTAAGGCGAATTGTAGAAAGGAATTATTGTTGTGACGAATAAATTACATTGTTGTTACTAATAAAGTTCACAATATACAGAAGAGTTTTACAATATGGTCTACTAGTACAACTAAAGGGGTTAGTATCGATACTTAATACAAGACAGAAATATTAATGAAACGTTGTTGAATGTCATAAATTCACCTACAGAATAGAAGGCGTGAGAAATTAGGTACTTCTTTGCTTCCTAAATAAGCTTATGTTTTGAGTTTGATTTTTTACGGTGCTTATTAAAAATTTTTACTGCCATATAGCGCACTCCTTTTTGATAGCATGATAGCTGTCCTAGATGAAAGTTGTGGGGAACATCTAACACTGTATAAATACCTGAAGTTCGAATCCACGCATGAGTACAGCAAAATGGGTTGAATAGTACATAGGTTATTAAGAAACAAAAATTGAGACGCTGTCGGTGCAGTTCCTGGGTAGCTCAGTCGGTAGAGTGTTGTCGCGCTCAGCCAAAGGTTCCGGGATTAATCCACGGCCTCGGAACAATTTTTTCCTTGGAATTATTCAAGTCTGCTTCACAGGGAGCTTTACCTGAAAGCTATATTTGCATAGCAAAAAGAATGTTGATTTGTTTTCCTTGGCTTTTAGGGATCCGAACGAACCCAGGGTTCAGAAGACGGACTACGGCACTGTGAAGGAGAAGACGAGGTACAGAGGACTGAACTGGGAGACCTACGAGACGGGCAGCCAGCTTTACCTCAGCATCGGTGAGTCCTGCATGCTTCATCAGCTGTATTTGTTCCTTGTAGAGCGTGATAATTTATTTGTGCCGCATAAAATAAGAACTGTAGAACTTCATACTGCAAACATCAATATAAATATAATTCCTGGGCGGTAGTAAAATTATCAAGAAGACATGAGCATTCAGAATGAGAAACGTATATGCAAGCAATAATAGCCCACATAGATTATTAATATTTTCGGTTACTCCATCACGTGCTAGATTTGAAGAATCACCTGTACGTAGTTTCAGTTTTTTTTTTAATTGGTTATTTTACGACGCCTTATAAACTACTAGGACATTCCATAAGTTTTTTTTTGTATTTATTTATTTGGTGGTGTCAATAAAGACACATGTCATCACAAGTTCCAGGTCACGTGGACCCTTGCCTTAACAAGAATATTGCTTAGTATATCGTGAGTACGTAAATGAAGTGTGACCATCTTCTCCATCAGAGACGGAGACTGGTAAGCTGGATATGTAGGTAAACTTTCAGAGTCAATGATTTTTGCAGAAAAGTCAACATTACTTGAATGTTCACCAGTGGCGGCTCGTGGGTATTGAATTAAGGGGGGCTGCATACAAAAATAAACCAAGCAACTTACTTTATTTAAGGATTAGTTCCGTGCGCCTTATCTTGTAAGTTGTGTTTAAATGAGACAGGCTCATGTTAGTAGATTTACTGGCATTTAAAAGAATCCTACGTACAAAATTCCGTCACACTGGTGACGCTGATATAACCCATGCTGTTGCGAGTGTCGTTAAATAAACCATAAATTAATTTTTGTATGCAGATTTGAACCTTAGAAATATCTAACTGGCGATGTTGTAGTTGGTTGTATAACATGTATACATGATACATCAATAAATGAAAAAATAACTGAGCCAGAAATTGAATTCAGGATATTCAAGAGTACGCACCAGGGCGCTTGCCTCATTTATTGTGATGTTAGATGTTTCAGATTCCATTATGGTTTGAAAACATTCTAGCAATGGCTCCTTCTTCTCATGAACAACATTTACTGTTCTTATTTTAAATCCATCTTGTTGCCCCGGCTGATGGAATTGTCTTTGAAACACATTAATCTAATACAGGCTGTGTGGAGATCGAGAGAAGAAAGCAGGGATACTGGATAAATCAGCAAAAAATATGCGAGCCTTTGTATTTTGTTTAGGGGCTCTTTCCATTATGAGATTCAACTGATGGACACTTAATTTCACATTTCTCCTGAATTGTTAAGGCACTGAACTGAATAGAATGTAAATATTGTACAGAATTAAACATTGTTGCACTTGTTATACTCACAACATTAAAGAAAATGTATTTAAAACTGCGCGCTACTGACAAACTACTGCAAATTTTGCAGCGCCTGGAAACTCTGGATTCACGGCAAGGAGCAGCAGGGAGGAGGGGTAAAACTAACGCGCAAAGCATCCGAGACGAGACTGGCAGCTCCAGGGGAGGAAGTAGCTTCACCCTATAGTCCTTGTCTCTCGTTTCGCTCTGGCAGCACCAGGGGAGGAAGTGACTTCACTAACGATTGCGTGCATGTCATTGAGAGCGAAATTTTTTTAAAAATTCGAGCCGCTAAATAGAGACTGTATAATAAATATATTTCACAACATAAAACGAGACAAGAGCCACAAATGTCTTGGGGTGCTGCAACTCCGCAGCCCCTCTTCGAAAGCCGTCCCTGATGTTCACTGAATGCTATGTGTAATTATGGTTTAATAAGTGGATTAGGGTATGTTTGTAGTTTCTGAAGATAATTTTGACGTAAGTGCTGTACGTAGTCACTGAATTAAATGATTTCCAGGTCACTGTACAGTTGTGCGTTAGTAATGTAAAAATCAGCACCTGTGATGGTTCTGCAAACAGCTCTTTGGATCCATCGAGTTTCTTGATGTGGCGGGGATGGGTTTGAGCTCAAATTTCTGACGCGTAGGACATGTATGATCGTATAAGTCATGTGTACAGCAATAGTCTGGTTTTGAGGGGAATGAAGCTTTTAAGTATTGGGTATAATTCTAAGAATCTTTGCAAAGCTCTGTCTCGTATTAACTGTATATGTTGTCTGTATGTCAAACGACTGTCCAGTACTAGACCAAGATATCTGACCGTTGTTTTGAAGGGGATGTGTTGATTCTGAACAGAGAGCGGTTGTAATAATCGTGGAAATCTCCTTCTAAAAACTACTGCTGTACTTTTTTCCCCGTTATTTTTCAGTCGCCATCTGGTAGTTCATTGGGTGAGTAAGTCCAAAGCTTCTTGCATCTGTTGTAAAGCACATTTGATGTTGTGATGTTTTGTATAAAGGATTGTATCATCCGCATATAAGGCGTGTCGGCAGTTGGATGGCAACAATGCTGTAAATCAGCCCTCCTAGCGGTGACCATTGAAATCTTGTACTACGTAACAGAGCAGCAATTGTTTCATAAATTTGCAATATTGAAAGTCTCGAAGTAGCCATATTTTGTAAATACAGTGGCTGTTTCTGATTTGTAGTAAACAAGACAGTCCTAAAGGTACGAACAAAGGTGCTACATAAAAATCCAAGTTGCAAGAGAAAAACATGCAACTCAGTGTGTTAGGGCGTTACAAGAAGCCTGTGGGAGACAAGTCCGATCGTACTGAACTATTGCAAGTTGGGTGGAAGCGAGGCATTTGCTTTCAATCAAGAGTTGACATCCGAAGAGCTTTAGGTTGATCAGTGAGAGAGATATCCAGAAATGCTGCTGCAGATGAAGTCTCCCGTCTTCCAAGAATTTGGCAACGTATTGTTGACATGGCAGGACACTGTATTTCAAGTATGTAATGTCAAAAGTACTTACAACTTACTTACAAATGGCTCTTAAGGAACCCCAGGTTCATTGCCGCCCTCACATAAGCCCGCCATCGGTCCCTATCCTGTGCAAGATTAATCCAGTCTCTATCATCATATCCCACCTTCCTCAAATCCATTTTAACATTATCCTCCCATCTACGTCTCGGCCTCCCCAAAGGTCTTTTTCCTTCCGGTCTCCCAACTAACACTCTATTTGCATTTCTGGATTCGCCCATACGTGCTACATGCCCTGCCCATCTACGTCTGGATTGAATGTTCCTATTTATGTCAGGTGAAGAATACAATGCGTGTTGTCTAACTTTTTCCATTCTCCTGTAACTTCATCGCTTTTAGCACCAAATATTTTCCTAAGAACCTTATTCTCAAACACCCTTAATCTCTGTTCCTCTCTAAAAGTGAGAGTCCAAGTTTCGCCATCATAAAGAACAACCGGTAATATAACTGTTTTATAAATTCTGACTTTCAGATTTTTTGACAGCAGACTGGATGACAAAAGCTTCTGAACCGAATAATAACAGGCATTTCCCATATTTATTCTGTGTTTAACTTCCTCCCGAGTGTCATTTATATTTGTTACTGTTGCTCAAAGACATTTGAATTTTTCCATCTCGTCGAAAGATAAATCTCCAATTCTTATATTTCTATTTCGTAGAATGTACCTAAATAAATTTAATGTGAAACAGTAACTATGTTGCCATTAATTTGCGAATGCCTTAGTATATAGAAACATTTTCACACTCAAGATGTGTTATCAGGAGACTAATTTTGAAAACATATACAGATTTCGACATTCTGTAAAAATTGGACTTGCTGGGCTTTAGAAGTAAGCCGAGATTTGAAAAAATGATGTTTTGGGAAACATGTGCGTTTCGTCATTATTTGTTAATAATGATTAAACAAATGCCGAATTGTCGTTACATAATTTCTTTTAGGGCACAATATCCTATACCATACATAATTCATATCTACGTTGAGCACGTCAATACTGGAATCACTTCTGGTACAGAAAATCAAGATGACATCACAAGGAGAAGTATGTGGCTAACGAGAAACACAGGCTACGGCTTGACGTCACATTCTTAGTCATAACATGGCCAAGATGAATAAGTTTATATGTAAATGCACGTTTATCATGAGTTTAATATAGCAATTCCTTTGCTTTTTAGAACTTTGAACATGTATTTATATTAGGCGATTGTTACGATGGCCATGATTAGACCAAAATAACCACGTGACTCTGATTCACGCCGAAGCCTGCCTTTCTCGTTAGCCATAGAAATAAATATAGAAAAGTAGCTATTAGATACAAAATACGTAATCCAGAATATTTTATCACAGAACTGACAACTAGCGTGTATTTATAATATATTATAATATGGTTTAGATCTCATTTTGTCGAAAGGGAGGGGAAGAATAAGGTGGGAATACGGAAAACTCACTTCAATGGTTGGCACCCATGCTTATAGCCATATATTCAATGGAGAAGATTGTAATAGCACAGTCTAATTATATACAGTCATGAAGCTTGAGTTGTGAGGGTGCTAGGAACAATAGACTGTGCCGGTAATATTTCGTATTGTCTGTAATGAGGCGATATTAGCGATCCTAGTGGTTAGCAACTATCTATGGATGCATATTTACTACGTATTGGGCTTCGTGACTGTATATACTAGACTGTGGTAATACCAAATACCTTACTATAATAATACCGGACAGCTGTATAATAGCAGCATTGGCGTGAGTGCGAAATATCGCGGACCTGACGTCTGGCGGAGCGGGATGGAATTACGTCCATAGATACAAATATTAACATAGCGGGATTCGGACTGTTGTTTAAAACGTGAGTTACTAATGTGGAATAATATATGAAACACTTAAGAAATGTTGAATAATATTTAATGTAAAATTATTATCTCATATCAAAGCTGCATATTATGAGAAATATTGCATACTTCATATTTCTTTCCGTAATTAATTGTTGCATATTTTTTCTTTGGTTCAGTGAGACAAAATCAGTTCTGATATTAGGAATGAATTTACAATAATGCTTTATATACCCATTGCTGTCAACTGCAAAAATAAAATTGATAGTAATCTGATGCTTGTAATAATTTAGTAAAGGCATATGGACAACAATAAAACTCAGTTTGATAAAACTTTAAAATTTCCGATACATTTTAACTCCTATTCATTTATTAGGTCTAAATAAAGAAGCTAATTTGTATTTTTCTACCAACACAAAGACGAAGGAATTAGACATACTAAAGAATGTTGTTGACTCACGGAAATCGAAAGTACAATTTTGGAGCAATTTGTAATGCTATAATTTTGTAGCAATTATAAACAGCACATAGACATCCTGACATTTTAACACAACACTAATTAATAAAACTATTAACTAGCCCAGCAACAATATACATTTCAGTTGATTACAGCTTGTTTCTTGAGTATCACCACACCGGCCGCCTAGGTAGCAGCACCAGCGTCGTTCGCACGTAAAACTGCTAGCTGTCCGGTATTATTATAGTAAGGTATTTGGTAATACTTCTTCAAACGAAGCCATGATATCGTGTTATTTTCTTTGCGATTCCATTCGATTTTTGATTATCGATTGTCGCGTTACTGCTAACTTTTAATTGGCTAAATTGTATTATTGTTTGCGAAGTAAATGTTTAAAGATTGAAGTTATGAAGCTTGTAATAATTTTACTTGGTTGTTGTGTCTACTTTCTTCAATGAGAGTGTAAATATTCTAAAAATTGTTGTGATTGTAGATCGACAGATCATTCATCCACACGCACGTAACGATTTCTATACCTAGATAATGCTCGCTGTATGCGGCAACTGTTTCCTGCCCACGCATGACGGTTTCATCTATGTGATTGCTGCTTGGCAACGTAAAATAAAATAAACTCAAGGATTAGCGTTATGCCGGCTTAGTGTTGTCGCTGACATGATTCCTGCTGGCGAAATATCAGCGTCAAACTCGATGATGCGTGTAATCCAGGCCGCTAGATCGCTATCCCTCAGGCTACAGGCGCTCAATGTTCAATCAGCATTATTGGAGAGGAATTTAGCCTTACAGCGGAGCTTAGGGTGGTAGTAATTCGCTCAAATATTTGATTTTCTTCCGCTAGAGCTGTCCATTTATTTCATTTCACTGTGATTCTGAAATACGATATACACAAAGTCTAAAAAAATATTTTTTGAAATAAAAATTACATTTCCTTAGTAAGAATTTGTCATTATCATTAATTATTTATTGAATATTCACCAAAGAATCGCACTAAATCATTGTGGGCCATTCACGTTTGTTAAGCATTATTACTATACCAAATTTGTCCCCGATTAAAATATACGGCACCGAAATTCCGTTCAGTGAATCAGTAAAGAATCTAGGTATTTATATGGATAAAAGTTTAAATTGGAACAGTCAAGTTGCAGAAACCTGCAAAAAAAGTATTCTCATTAATCCACTCGTTTAGGCGATTGAAGAATTTTCTACCCTTTTCCATGAAAAAGGTGTTAATCAAACACTCGTGATGTCCCACTTCGATTACTGTGATATTCTGCTTACTGACCTAAGCGTTACTTCGGCGCAGAGACTACAACGTGTTCATAATATGTGCGTCCGTTTCGTCTGCAATATTCGCCGGGCATATCACATAATACCATCTCTCGAAATGTTGTCCTGGCTCCGTCTAGAAGATCGTAGAAAAATCCACTGTCTTTCCCTTCTCTTTCACATATTGCATTTCTCCACTCCTGTCTATCTTGCGTTTCCTTTTCAAAATGTATCCACCCATCATAACCTAGACACACGATCACAACACTCCTCAATATTATCCATTCCCTCCCACCGAACATCCTCGTATTCATCTTCTTTCACTGAGGCTGTTCCTCGGCTTTGCAATTCCCTACCGAGTAATGTCAGAGACTGTCAGACATCAAACCAATTTAAGAATAGACCAACGAAATATTTTTCTAACAATTCTTGTTAACAATAATAGCTGTTTCAGGTTCTCAATGTTTAATGGTTATATATCACAGAATAAATATTTAAATTATATCATTACTATTATTATTATCATTATTATTATTAATTATTATTAATTATTAAATTGAAGGTTTTTTTAAATAAAGAACGATAGTTCAAAAAATACAAATTTGAGATATTAAGCATTTATGGCAAGCGTACTGTAGTGGCCATCTACTGAATTAGTTGTTAGGGGGAAAAAACGCCATAGATCTATGTTATAGGGTGGAAATTTTCAGTGGTTTTCACAAAACAACCATAGTCCAAAGATTTTTTTTGTGAAAACAGCCATTGTCCAGGACGATGGTAGGATTTAAAAATATTCCATTCGTATCTTCTTGAAACATTTATCCATAAAATTTTAAACTGTAGTAGATTGGCAGTATTGCTTCTTAAGTAGGCGGCAAAAGCCACCTCAGAGAAATTGTTGTATTAGTTATGGAGTCATTTTTATATACAGAAGTAACCCCATGGAAGAAACGTAAGCAACGAAAGGTAGGTGGCTGTTATTCTGATGTTTGGTGAATATGTTCAATTTCAAAAATAATTGTACTTCATCTTGTTCACAAGTATGACAGACAGCTGCATGCAAAATTTTACTGCGGTATCTATCTATCTATCTATCTATCTATCTATCTATCTATCTATCTATCTATCTATCTATCTATCTGTCTGTCTGTCTGTCTGTCTGTCTGTCTGTCTGTCTGTCTGTCTGTCTGTCTGTCTGTCTGTCTGTCTGTCTATCTATCTATCTATCTATCTATCTATCTGTCTGTCTGTCTGTCTGTCTGTCTGTCTGTCTGTCTGTCTGTCTGTCTGTCTGTCTGTCTGTCTGTCTGTCTGTCTGTCTCTCTGTCTGTCTGTCTATCTAATCTAATCTAATCTATCTATCTAATCTATCTATCTAATCTATCTATCTATCTATCTATCTATCTATCTATCTATCTATCTATCTATCTATCTATCTATCTATCTATCTATCTATCTATCTATCTATCTATCTATCTATCTATCTATCTATCTATCTATCTATCTATCTATCTATCTATCTAATCTATCTATCTAATCTAATCTGTCTGTCTGTCTGTCTGTCTGTCTATCTATCTATCTATCTATCTATCTATCTATCTATCTATCTATCTATCTATCTATCTATCTATCTATCTATCTATCTATCTTATCTATGTATCTTATCTAATCTATCTATCTATCTATCTATCTATCTATCTAATCTATCTATCTATCTATCTATCTATCTATCTATCTATCTATCTATCTATCTATCTATCTATCTATCTATCTATCTATCTATCTATCTATCTATCTATCTATCTATCTATCTATCTATCTATCTATCTATCTATCTATCTATCTATCTATCTATCTACTTACCTATCTACCTACCTACCTACCTATCTCTTTCTATATCTATCTTTCTATATCTATTTATCTATATCTATCTATATCTATCTATATCTATCTATATATTTCTATATCTATCTATCTATATCTTTCTATATCTATCTTCCTATATCTATCTATCTATATCTATCTATCTATATCTATCTATATCTATCTATATCTATCTATCTATATCTCTCTATATCTATATCTATCTATCTATCTATCTATCTATCTATCTATCTATCTATCTATCTGTTTATTTATTTATTTATTTATTTATTTTTATTGCTAGTAAGTTTGAAATGAACACAAATTAATAAATACAATGAAAGGTAATCTAGCCCACTCCTGAATGAGTAAGACTCGTGCTCAGGAGGGGATTCCAATGCAGACAAAAATAAAATTAAAATTGAGAATGAATACGGATTAAATAGTGTTTAATATGTTTAAACGCAAACTATAAATGCATTACAATTTTTTTATTAATTTGTAGAGGATTCGTGGTTGAAATATTATTGGAATAAAATTTGTTTAATAATCTGGGACCTTGACTCATACTATGATAAACAGCTGCATTGGTTTTACATTTTGGTTCACACAAACGCAGAGAATTCATATTTTTAGTTCTATATGTATGTATATACCTTCCAAAGTTATTAAAATTTCTGTGAAAATATTTTAATAAAATAATACATTTTTTTAATGTTGAAAACTTTGGAGTGTTTAAACAGCAATTCAGTTGGGTAATCTTTCTGCTTTTTTAAACAAATTTATGGTCATATGGTCATATATCTGCCAAAATGTTGTATATATCGTAAAAATTCCTTCACTGACATTAAGATAAATGTTCAATCTTTATACAAAAAAAATTTAAAATTGACTGTTTTTGACCCTCAAACCTGTACATCCCCCCTTAACTGACGCTGGGTTAGGACAGGCTGTGTTTCTCTCGGCATCATCAATTTAAAGTTTATATAAAGTTTATACAAGAGCTGACTCCATCCCAACAGTGCGTCAGTATTTTAACAGCTCTGTTTATTCTAATTTAAATATGAGCCAGTATTATTTAAAAAACAAAGACCAGCAAATACTAGCATTTTCAAGTTATGAAATTACCATTTAAAGTTGTATGAAATTTGATCACAGTTACGTCCATCATAAACATTCAGTTCTACATTCCCTTGTGATTTTAAATTAGCGGCATACAGTAAGTTAAACAACATAAATCTCTATTTATTTTGCTCATTTACAGACCAGCTGGGGTGCCTATAATAGAGTCCACTGCAGATTTACTCAAACATCGATTATATTTAACATTTCCCACCCCCAAAAGCTTCCCAAAGAGATACATATTTAATGGAAATTTCAAATTAGGGCGATTCAATAGAAAACAGTTGGACGTCAATTTAAGCTGCGACACAAGCAATGCTACAACCTGCGCAAGAGAACATTTCTTATGGCCAGAGAAATAGCAGTGATATATAATAGAAACATCTCTCATAACAGTTGATAAAGCGTCGTAAAATAACTAATTTTAAAAAGTATAAACATTTCGACATGATGAAATGATCATTGTAGTCCTATAACATTTTATTTCATACAACAGATAGGTCTACAGGGATGAAATTACAGGAGAATGGAGAAAGTTACACAACACAGAACTGCACGTACTGTATTCTTCACCTGATATAATTCGGTATGGCATAGTTGCGCCCCGCGGTCAATCGGGAGACTAGGCATGGCATAGTTGCTCCCCGAAGAAATCAGGTAGCAGAATGGACATGGCATAGTTGCGCCCCGAAGAAATCAGGTAGCAGAATGGACATGGCATAGTTGCGCCCCGAAGAAATCAGGTAGCAGAATGGACATGGCATAGTTGCGCCCCGAAGAAATCAGGTAGCAGAATGGACATGGCATAGTTGCGCCCCGAAGAAATCAGGTAGCAGAAGGGACATGGCATAGTTGCGCCCCGAAGACATCAGGTAGCAGAATGGACATGGCATAGTTGCGCCCCGAAGAAATCAGGTAGCAGAATGGACATGGCATAGTTGCGCCTCGAAGAAATCAGGTAGCAGAATGGACATGGCATAGTTGCGCCTCGAAGAAATCAGGTAGCAGAAGGGACATGACATAGTTGCACCCCGAAGAAATCAGGTAGCAGAATGGACAAGGCATAGTTGCGCCTCGAAGAAATCAGGTAGCAGAATGGACATGGCATAGTTGCGCCCCGAAGACATCAGGTAGCAGAATGGACATGGCATAGTTGCGCCCCGAAGAAATCAGGTAGCAGAATGGACATGGCATAGTTGCGCCTCGAAGACATCAGGTAGCAGAATGGACATGGCATAGTTGCGCCTCGAAGAAATCAGGTAGCAGAATGGACATGGCATAGTTGCGCCCCGATGAAATCAGGTAGCAGAATGGACATGGCATAGATGCGTCCCGAAGAAATCAGGTAGCAGAATGGACATGGCATAGTTACGCCCCGAAGAAATCAGGTAGCAGAATGGACATGGCATAGTTGCGCCCCGAAGAAATCAGATAGCAGAATGGACATGGCATAGTTGCGGCCTAAAGAAATCAGGTAGCAGAATGCACATGGCATAGTTGTGCCCCGAAGAAATCAGGTAGCAGAATGGACATGGCATAGTTGCGCCTCGAAGAAATCAGGTAGCAGAATGGACATGGCATAGTTGCGCCCCGAAGAAATCAGGGAGCAGAATGGACATGGCATAGTTGCGCCCCGAAGAAATCAGGTAGCAGAATGGACATGGCATACTTGCGCCTCGAAGAAATCAGGTAGCAGAATGGACATGACATAGTTGCGCCCCGAAGAAATCAGGTAGCAGAATGGACATGGCATAGTTGCGCCCCGAACAAATCAGGTAGCAGAATGGACATGGCATAGTTGCGCCTCGAAGAAATCAGGTAGCAGAATGGACATGGCATAGTTGCGCCCCGAAGAAATCAGGTAGCAGAATGGACAAGGCATAGTTACGGCTCGAAGAAATCAGGTAGCAGAATGGACATGTCATAGTTACGCCTCGAAGAAATCAGGTAGCAGAATGGACATGGCATAGTTGCGCCCCGAAGAAATCAGGTAGCAGAATGGACATGGCTTAGTTGCGCCTCGAAGAAATCAGGTAGCAGAATGGACATGGCATAGTTAGGTCTCGAAGAAATCAGGTAGCAGAATGGACATGGCAAGTTGCGCTCCAAAGAAATCAGGTAGCAGAATGGACATGACATAGTTGCGCCCCGAAGAAATCAGGTAGCAGAATGGATATGGCATAGTTGCGCCCCGAAGAAATCAGGTAGCAGAATGGACAAGGCATAGTTACGCCTCGAAGAAATCAGGTAGCAGAATGGACATGTCATAGTTACGCCTCGAAGAAATCAGGTAGCAGAATGGACATGGCATAGTTGCGCCCCGAAGAAATCAGGTAGCAGAATGGACATGGCATAGTTGCGCCTCGAAGAAATCAGGTAGCAGAATGGACATGGCATAGTTAAGTCTCGAAGAAATCAGGTAGCAGAATGGACATGGCATAGTTGCGCCCCGAAGAAATCAGGTAGCAGAATGGACATGACATAGTTGCGCCTCGAAGAAATCAGGTAGCAGAATGGACATGGCATAGTTGCGCCCCGAAGAAATCAGGTAGCAGAATGGACATGGCATAGTTGCGCCCCGAAGAAATCAGGTAGCAGAATGGACATGGCATATTTGCGCCCCGATGGACATAGTACACAAAATAAATTAATTACTTTAGAATATTATAATGGTAGCTGCATTGAAATCAGGTAGGCCTAGCATATGATCAATTTTGCTATTTAAAATAACACTTTTTTATCGATCGCACACAATAAATGAACTGCATTTTTTGTTTGTACACCGATATCTTAACCCTACAGTGTTTCGAAAATTGAAACTTGGAACCATTGTGAATTGTTAACTCTTTACCCTTTCCACTAAACTTAACATTCATTTCAAATTAACCTCACTATACGCCACAGACGGTGTGAAAATCACTAATAAAATGTCAAGACTGATAAGGCCCCATATTCCAACGGCTGACTCATTTGAATATGTCAGTTAGTAAAATACTACCAACTTCATGGTGTTCATTTTTACGGTAGCCTATCGATAATCACTGCATGGACAGTAGAAAAAGAGTTAATAAAGTACTGCCAACTTCATGATGTTCATTTTAATAAATATTAAATCGAATAAGAAATCAATAAGATTGGTTGATTACGAGGTTCCAGTTTCCGTAGTGTCATTTTCTCTATCTATTTCATCGGGCGCAACTATTCCATGCCCCTTTTCTCTACCTGATGGGAACGGGGCGCAACTATGCCCACAAAACAGGGATTCTTTTTTTATCTGCTGCATCTTACCTGACCGTGGGGCGCAACTATGCCCTGCCCACATAATTATGAACATTAAATCCAGACGTTTGAGATGGGCAGAGCATCTAGCACGTATGGGCGAATCCAGAAATGCGTAAATAGTGTTAGTTGGAAGGCCGGAGGGAGAAAGACGTAGATGGGAGGATGATATTAAAATGGATTTGAGGGAGGTGGGATATGATGCTTGTGACTGACTTAATCTTTCTCGGGATAGGAACCGATGACGGGCTTATCAGCGTATTCCGAATCTCACCGGTTCGGTGGCATCAATGACGTCACGTTGCAGCGAAATAAGGAACAAAACTGCTGGAAGGATCGATGGCTGTCATGGCGACTGTACAAGTTGTTGTCTGTGCTACGCTAGCAAAATTTTGCGAAATTTTCGTACTGCCATCTCGTTCAAAGAAAAGAGAGCATAAACAATTTATTTCTTGAACCGGTAGTAATAACTGGTCCGTTGACATGTTCGCTCATAAGCCATTAACATATTGTTTTTACGTTGTGCTCATTACAAACAATACAGCAGAACTAAAGCAGAACACACCGCCATGACACAACAGTGCACGATGTCATTCGTCTGCTAATTCCCGCCCTATACAAGAACCAATCAGATTCACTGATGGCGGCTGATGGAGACTGCCACCACCTCTGCAAGTTGATGGCATCGGTGCGACACCGGTGGAGCATCAATGACGTCATCGGTGGAATTCGGAACACCGTGATGCCATCGGATTGCTCACCGGTGAGATTCGGAATACGCTCTATGTGAGAGGGGCAATGAATCTTTGGTTTCTCTAAAAGCCATTTTTAAGTAAGAAAGTCAAATAATTTTAACTTAATAGATCAATAGCAATATTCGAAAAATACATAAAATACAAATTTTTCATGCACTCACCTATATCGGGCGATATTCGGTCTTCCACGTAGGCCTATACTCAATTGTAATTCTTAATGTTCAGGCTCTTAAGCCCCATTCACAATGAAAATTAAACATAACCGTAACATAAACACAGAAGTTTGCGCCCAGGCTACCAAATGGGATCATTCACAATGATTCACATAAACATTGACATAAACATTACCATAAGACGTTAACATGAAAGTTTGCAAACTCCAAACTTTCCTGCTTATGCTTATGTGATTTGCAAACAGAACACAATCGTGGAGCGCTGAAGTATACGACAGAATTGAGGAAATGGCGTCGTTGTTATGTTTCCATGGTTACCAAGTATGTTTGCTGTTATGTTTATGTTCCCATCGTGAATGATGGTATGACTTCTTGATTTTACTGTAACGTTAAGTTAACGCTTACGTTATGTTTAATTTTCATTATGAATGAGCATTTATTGCAACTAATGTTTTCAGTTTGAGCAATAACCTGAATTTTGCGATGTCTATCTGACAGTCATTGATGTTTATCATTTTCTTAACCGACGATTTCAAGGCCACATTCTCTCCTCTCGTCATAATATTACTACTACTACTACTACTACTACTACTATTACCGCTAATACTACTAGTATTGCTTCTAGTACTAGTATTGCTGCTACTACTACTACTACTACTGCCACTAATACCGCTAATACTTCTAGTATTGCTACTAGTACTAGTATTGCTACTACTACTACTGCAACCACTACTACTGTTGCTACTATTACTGCTGCTATAACTATTACTACTACTGCTACTATTACCACTAATACTACTGGTAATATACTGTTAATGCTACTGTTATACTAGTGTCATTACTACTACTACTACTACTACTACTGCTACTACTACTACTACTACTACTACTACTACTACTACTACTACTACATTGTTTTAGAATTTAGAACAAGTAACGACGGGAATTTTAGGTGTTCGCACCGACGCAAGGCTTGGATATTTAGATATGGTATGATACCAAAGAAAAATAGTATTGAAATGCTTTAAGTGGAATAGCCTACAAACCACGAAGTGAATTCTGTATGCTTTAAACTCTACCTTGAGTACGCCGTAGAACTGTACCGATAAATTTAGAGGAAGTCCATTTTACTTTGTAGTTTCTTTCGTGTGAAATTGTCTCTGTCTAAGGCTGCTCCAGGGAAATTCAGAGACATTTGCAAAAGTCAGACAAGGATGGAAAGCTGCACTCCTTCTCTGCCAGTAACTTGGAAATGAAGAAATCGTTTACAGTCAAATTGGAGCTGAGCACAACCCTTGCCAGTGTTTTCTCACTCACTTTCAAGATCTGAAAGTGCCAGATGGGGAACTTGAGTTGGTGAAACTGAAGTATTAATAACACACTTTTTCCCGCGTGTTTTCCGAATCAGGATTTCATGTGGAAGCTTATGAAAATCATATTAACAAGATGGCCGAGTGGTTAAGAACTTCGGCCTGTTCCACAGACAGTCTGAATTCGAGTCGTGTTTATTCAAAAATTCATAGCTAGTGACCCTTGTGGCTGACAAGGTCATAGTTACAGTTTTTCTCGGTGTTTTCTCGTTTCTCCAGAAGATAACGGATTCCACAGAGACATGTTATGTGCCGATAGTTTTCAATAAATAATATCCGTTTATTTATCTACTATATTTATTTTACATCTTTATTACACAACTTTTAACACTGTATCACTTCGGAATATGTATGGTAAGACTTTCTTGTGTTAAATTCTAACGAGGTACGTTTACATGTTTCGACCTTTTACGGGTCACCCTCAGAATTGGTCGTTGTTGGTCTTGACGCCTCTTGTTTTGTTTTCTGTGAGGGTGTGTTCGTGTGGTGTAATGTAGAGTCAAAGAGTGTGTGTGTTCTGAAATTGAGTTATGTGTTGAGAATATCGTTGGGGTGTGTTTTTGTGTGTCTGTATTTTTCATATTGTTCTAGTGTGTTGAGTTTCTGGCTTTTTGGTTGGATGTTCAGTATTTCCATGTCTGTGTTGATGTCTCTGTA
Source organism: Periplaneta americana (assembly GCF_040183065.1). Taxonomy (NCBI): domain Eukaryota; kingdom Metazoa; phylum Arthropoda; class Insecta; order Blattodea; family Blattidae; genus Periplaneta; species Periplaneta americana. Next base: position 166,631,970 of record NC_091125.1, read on the forward strand.
GGTGTGTTTAGCATTAGTGATGTGTTCTGCATATGTGGAGGTGTTTTGTAATTTTGTTATGGCTGTGATGTGTTCTTTGTAACGTGTTTGAAATGATCTACCTGTCTGTCCTATGTAGAAGTTCTTGCAGGTGTTACATTTGAGTTTGTATACGCCTGTGTGGTTGTATTTGTTTGTGTTGTTTGTGTGTTGAGATGTTTTTGTAGAGTGTTATTTGTTCTGTATGCGATGTTGTAATTTAATTTCTTGGATGAGGTTGCAATTTTGTGTGTGTTTTTGTTTTCGTATGTTAGTGTGATGTATTTTTTGTGTTCTTGTGTTTGTGTTGTATTCTTATGTTTATTGTGAATATGTTTTGTCTTACGTATTATGTTGTCTATTATGTTAGGGTTGTATCCGTTTTCTTGTACTATGCATTTTATTGTGTTTAGCTCTTCTTTGTAATCCTGTTGGTTCATTGGTAGCCAGAAACTAAACACACTAGAACAATATGAAATATATAGACACACGAAAACACACCCCAACGAAATTCTCAACACACAACTCAATTTCAGAACACATACTTTGACTCTACATTACACCACACGAACACACCCTCACAGGAAACAAAACAAGAGGCGCCAAGACCAACAACGACCAGTTCTGAGGATGACCCATAAAAGGTCGAAACATGTAAACAAAGTACGTTAGAATTTAACACAAAGTCTTATCGTACATTTATTTACTTTAAACTAAATTTTTATTTTTTTATTTATTCAATAATAAAAAAGTTACTCGTAGGCTTAAATAAAAGTACCGAAAAGAGTAAAGTTGGTGTTCGGAGATAGTTCCCTTTCGGTAAGATTACAGGAGCATTACACAAATTACACATAATTCACAAACATACCTATAAAGGTCCACACCTGTGGAGTAACGGTTAGCGTGTCTAGCCGCGAAACCAGGTGGCCCGGGTTAGATTCCCAGTCGGGGCAAGTTACGTGGTTGAGGTTTTTCCGGGGTTTTCCCTCAACCCAATATGAGCAAATGCTGGGTAACTTTCGGTGCTGGACCCCGGACTCACTTCACCGGTAATATCACCTTCATCTCATTGAGACGCTAAATAACCTAAGATGTTGATAAACCGTCGTAAAATAACCTACTAAAATAAAATATCTATAAGGGGACCAAATGCCTGTGACAAATGAAGTTTTTTCTTTACTACAAACCCAATCTTTCTTTCTTTCGAATCCTGGATTATATAACAATTTTTCTGTTATGAAAACTTACTGAAAAATTACAGTTTTTGTTGGAAAAAATTAATTACTCCAGAATGGATGTATTTAGATCAATGAATTTTGGGATAGACTTAGATATTATCTTTAGGCGTAATAGATCAACTATTGATTAGATATTTATTATTCGACAGATAATGGAGAAAAAATTGGAGTATAAGGGTACAGTGCATCAGATATTCATAGATTTCAAAAAGGCATATGACTTGGTAAAGAGAGAAGTTTTATATCATATAATTATTGAATTTGGTATTCCCAAGAAACTAGTTCGATTAATGAAAATGTGTCTCAGTGACACGTACAGCAGAGTCCGTATAGGTCAGTTTCTATCTGATGCTTTTCCAATTCACTGTGGGCTAAAACAAGGAGATGCACTATCACCTTTACTTTTTAACTTTGCTCTAGAATATGCCATTAGGACAGTTCAGGATAACAGAGAGGGTTTGGAATTGAACTGGTTACATCGGCTGCTTGTCTATGCTGATGACGTGAATATGTTAGGAGAAAATCCACAAACGATTAGGGAAAACACGGAAATTTTACATTAAGCAAGTAAGGAGATAGGTTTGGAAGTAAATCCCGAAAGACAAAGTATATGATTATGTCTCGTGACCAGAATATTGTACGAAATGGAAATATAAAAATTGTAAATTTATCTTTTGAAGAGGTGGAAAAATTCAAATACCTGGGAGCAACGGTAACATATATAAATGACACTCGGGAGGAAATTAAACACAGAATAAATATGGGAAATGCCTGTCATTATTCGGTTAAGAAGCTTTTATCATCCAGTCTGCTGTCAAAAAATCTGAAAGTTAAAATTTATAAAAAAAAGTTATATTACCCGTTGCTCTTTATGGTTATGGAACTTGGACTCTCACTTTGAGAGAGGAACATATGTTGAGGATGTTTGAGAATAAGGTGCTTAGGAAAATATTTGGGGCTAAGAAGGATGAAGTTACAGGAGAATGGAGAAAGTTACACAACACAAAACTGCACGCATTGTATTCTTCACTTGACATAATAGGAACTTTAAATCCAGACGTATGAGATGGGCAGGGCATGTAGCACGTATGGGCGAATCCAGAAATGCATATAGAGTGTTAGTTGGGAGGCCGGAGGGAAAAAGACCTTTAGGGAGGCCGAGACGTAGATGGGAAGATAATATTAAAATGGATTTGAGGGAGGTGGGATATGATGATAGAGACTGGATTAATCTTGCTCAGGATAGGGAGCAATGGCGGGCTTATGTGAGGGCGGCAATGAACCTCCGGGTTCCTTAAAAGCCAGTAAGTATTATTATTATTATTATTATTATTATTATTATTATTATTATTATTATTATTGGGTTCCAGTAAAAAAAACTTCAATTTTTTCACAGTCATTTGGTCCCCTTACAAACATCAGTGGATTTCACAGAAATATAAGGACATGAGTGCAACATCCCTTTAGAAGGGGTGTCCTTAAACTTCTGGTAGAACCTGCACATTATAAATAGACTACATTAATCAGATCAGGACGAATTGTCTACAGCAAATCAACAGAATGGAAAGGACCAGGATAATTATAAAAAGAAAATTATCCGTTAAATCCCCAGAATAGCACAAAAAAAGATGGCGGAAGATCGTGAGAGGTCATTAGGCCTAATAACTGGAAAATGATGATGATGATGATGATGATGATGATGATGATGATGATGATGATGATGATGACGATGATGATGATCTCATAATTGACATAGTTAATGGAGGACGTAATCTCTGTTCGGACACGTGAATTAACGCAGTTAAATGCAAGTTTATTTTTGTCCTAACGAAGTTTCGTAATGTTGGCATTAACGAGGGAGCACGGTTTTTACACAAGGAGCCACTTTGGCTTGTTTACCCACTTATAAGAGCAAGACATATAGCGCGACCTACCCGGCGGCAATCTGTCACTGCTATTAGCTGCAGACGCCCGGACACACCGACAACATTGGCAGCGGGCCCACTCTGCAAAATATTCTGCTGCAGCCTTCGACACAAATACTTCCCTCTAGTACCTTATATAGATATTTTCTTTCGACGTGAACACTCGAGTGTTGTCATCCTTGCTTTCAAACTACTAAAACACGTGGCAATTCCTAAACTATGCACAAATATATATTTCTCTTTCGTCAGTGGCGGATTATTTGAGAGATATGTAGGCCTCTAAGGGTGCTATTCATAGGCCCGGTTTCTTCAACCTTTGTTAAATTATAACGGTGTGTTATTCAATTTTAACTGTAAACTTAACAGTTGAAGCATTTCTTCAACTACTGTTAGTACTAACAGGCTGTTAAAACCTATGTTAATTTAACTACCCAATTTCATGCAGTTAAATCATTTAACTCTCTGTTAGCATAGAAGTATCCAATATGGCTGGTGCGTTAGATGCTGAACTTTTATATCTTGATTATTTAGAAAATTATATCCATGAATACATAAACAGAGGGGATGATTTTTGTGATTTGACAGACCAGGAGTTCATACAAAGGTATAGGCTATTTTCTGCCAAGCCTCACTTTTCGGTTTCAACTTAGATCTGTTTGTTTGTTTATTCTCATTAATTGGTTTATACTGCGAAATTATTTCCAGAAGAAGGTTTCTTTCGAAGGAAGAGAAATTAGTCCCACGATTTCTTTTTGTTCCAGTGTTTTCGATTTCACAACAGCAATACCAATACGCCGCTCCACGCTATTGTGATACAGACGAGGAAAGAAGCAGAAATGAAACCTGAGAGAATAGAAAGACTTCTATACTGTCTGAATCAAACAACGGAAACAAGCGAGAATCGCAATTGTCAGAGTTCAGAAAACAGAATTGAGCCTATACTTGGTTATAGGTTATGGTTAAAGTCTAGAATCTCTGGTCATAACAGAGAGTTAACAAACAGAATGTTAAAATGTGAAATGTAAAGTTGAAGTAACACAATATTTTTAACAGCAATTCATACTTTTAACTTATAGTTAATTAACGTTATGTTAGGTGCATTTTAACAAAAGTCGAAGAAACCGGGCCATAGACATTTTGCTGCTCGCGCTACGAGCGTACTAAGCTAGCCCCGGCTATCCACTGGTTACTAGCACAGAATTCAAATCCTATCCTATCGCTAACACTGGTTTATGAATACGAAAAATGCTGATCATCCACCGGAAGCCCGCGCTAAAAACGTCTATGAATACGGCCCTAAGTGTTTGAACCAGCCAATCACGTCGAACCCAGATTTTCCCTTCTAAAACGCTAATCTAAGTTCATGTTATCTCAATCTGAGTCCATATTTTAGTCTCGAATTTTCCCAACAGTAATCTCACTAGAGGTTTTGATTTATCTAGACTATTACACTTTTACTACGTCATACTACTTTTGACCAATAAAACGGTATTAAAGGACGTATTTCAACCAATCATGGCTGCTTATCGCACAATTTTATTGCGTCCCTAGCATTTGTTTAATTTTATCGCGTCCCTAGCATTTGTTTCTTTCTTTGTCAATATTTGAAACTGCGCTGGTCTGGACGTCAGAAAGAAAATAGAAAATTACAAACCACTCCAGTCGATGCACATCAGTTTCAAATATGACTCGCAATGGCATTCAAGAACAAGAATTAATAAAAAATCACTGATCATACCTATGCATCTTCTGAAAACCTATTTACAAATGAATGAAGAGCACCATTCGGAAATCCTGAATAAGTTGAATACACCATGTAGGCCTAAATCAACGAGTTCCACTTCTGTTACGCACACGTTCAATATAACATCAATTGAACCACCAACCACATTCAAATTTGAAAATTGTACATTCAATAATTATTCCTTTTAAAATTATTCATGTTTATTTTTTGTGTCATCGTCGTTAATTAAAACTTTTCTAACACTTGTGTATATTAGTTAGGTTATGTTATAGCTTCTGCCATTTATATTATGGATAGTCACGTATCAGAGATTGTTTAATATTAAGATTTATTGAAAATCATCTGTCAAGTGACGTTGATTACTGGGATTCGGATAATTGAAGTGGAATGCAACTGTTTTAATAAAAATGAAACTGAATCAACAAAGCCTTCTTGACTAGTAACACTGCCATCGTGATACAGATCGAGAACTTCTCGAGGAGAAGGCATTGCTAGCAATCATATCTCACTACTGTCATCTAGCATGATTTTCTCTAGATAAATCAAAACCTCTAGTGAGATTACTATTGAGAAAATCAAAACTCGAGTGGGATTTAATTGACTATTACACGATTAGAAGAAAGTGTATAAAGATTAGAAGTAACGAAGTACTCCAATACAATAAAATATTAATTGGCTTACGAAAATACAACTGTCTTCAAATTTGTACCATCTCAACATTACAAATATTACGCTAGTAGGTGGCAGTAATTACTAATACACCTTTATTGTTAAAAGGTGGAGCAGCCCCATTTCACTGATGATTCCCAAGTATTATAGAAGGATTAAGATGTTATGTTTAGCTGTTTTCTTGTTATCAGTTGTGCCAACTATGGAATCTTCATTGAAGTCTGTGGACGGTTACTAGTCAAGAAGGCTTTGTTGATTCAGTTTCATTTTTATTAAAAAGTTGCATTCCGCTTCAATTATCCGGATCCCACTAATCAACGTCACTTGATAGATGATTTTCAATAAATCTTAGTATTAAACAATCTCTGATACGTGACTATCCATAATATAAATGGCAGGAGCTATAACATAACCTAAATAATATACACAAGTGTTAGAAAAGTTTTAATTAACGACGATGACACAAAAAATAAACATGAATAATTTTAAAAGGAATAATTATTGAATGTACAATTTTCAAATTTGAATGTTTTAGTTGTTGGTGGTTCAGTTGATATTGTATTAGACGTGTGCGTAAAAGAAGTGAACTCGTTGACGTACGTGGTGTATTCCTCAACTTATTCAGGATTTCCGAATGGTACTCTTCATTTATTTGTAAATAGGGTTTCAGGGAAGATGACTAGCTATGACCAGTGATATGCCGATGCGAGTCATATTTGAAAGTGCAGTGTATCGACTGGAGTGGTTTGTAATTTTCTGTTTTTTTTTCTTTTCTTTTTTTGACGTCCAGACCAGTGCAGTTTGGAATGTTGGCAAACAAAGAAACAAATGCTAGGGTAGTGATAAAAATAAACAAATGATAGGGACGCGATAAAATTAAACAAATGCTAGGGACGCGATAAAATTGTGCAATAAGCAGCCATGATTGGTTGAAAGACGTCCTTTCGTACCGTTTTATTGGTCAAAAGTAGTATGACGTAGTAAAAGTGTAATAGTCAACAGTAATCTCACTAGACGTTTTGATTTATCTAGAGAAAATCAAAACTCGAGTGGGATTTAATTGACTATTACACGATTAGAAGAAAGTATATAAAGATTAGAAGTAACGAAGTACTCCAATACAATAAAATATTAATTGACTTACGAAAATACAACTGTCTTCAAATATGTTATTGTACCATCTCAACATTACAAATATTACGCTAGATGCATGCTAGATGGCAGTAGTGTCTTTATACAGACACTGTAATGATTACTATTCAATAAATCTTAATATTAAATAATCTCTGAAACGTGACTATCCATAATATCATATAGCAGAAGTTCTTTTTATCCTCTCAGAGCAGAAGCTATAACATAACCTAACTAATATACACAAGTGTTAGAAAAGTTTTAATTAACGACGGCGACATAAAAAATAAACATGAATAATTTTAAAAGAAATAATTATTGAATGTACAATTTTAAAATTTGAATGTGGTTGGTGGTTCAATTGATGTTATATTGGACGTGTGCGTAATAGAAGTGGAACTCGTTGATTTAGGCCTACATGGTGTATTCAACTTATTCAGGATTTCCGAATGGTGCTCTTCATTTATTTGTAAATCGGATTTCAGAAGATGCATAGGTATGATCAGTGATTTTTATTAATTCTTGTTCTTGAATGCCAATGCGAGCCATATTTGAAACTGCTGTGCATCGACTGGAGTGGTTTGTAATTTTATATATATTTTTGACGTCCAGACCAGCGCAGTTTCAAATTTTGGCAAACAAAGAAACAAATGCTAGGGACGCGATAAAATTAAACAAATGCTAGGGACGCGATAAAATTAAACAAATGCTAGGGACGCGATAAAATTGTGCGATAAGCAGCCATGATTGGTTGAAATACGTCCTTTCGTACCGTTTTATTGGTCAAAAGTAGTATGACGTAGTAAAAGTGTAATAGTATGATTAATCGCCTTGAACCTACAGCAGAAGCATTCATATGTAATAATATTTAACCAATTCTGAAGCATAAAGCAAGAATTTTCGTGTAGGTAACCTAACTGTGTACAACAACTTAATTGAGACGAATTATGTCTATTTTTAATTATAGCTATTTAAATAACATTGTTTAAAGTTTGTGGAGTTTATGATTTAGCAGAAGTGAGGTTATGGATATCAGTAATGAGAAATGTTAGCCTACATTCGATATACAATCTGATCCGTTTGGGTATGGATAATATTAATTTATTATTATAAAGCTATTATGATAGTAGGAAAAATTTCTTGCTGGTTATATTATGATTAAAAGATGGGAGTTTACATGTATGACAATCAACAATGCATAATCTGAAAGGAGTCAGCGGCGTAGCTCAGTTGACTAAGACGCTTGCCTACCGATCCAGAGTTGCGTTCGGGCACGAGTTCGATTCCCGCTTGGGCTGATTACCTGGTTGGGTTTTTTTCCGAGCTTTTCCCCAACCATAAGACAAGTGTCAGGTAATCTATGATGAATCCTCGCTAAATACCATCTCGCTATCACCAACCCCATCGACGCTAAATAACCTCGTAGTTGATACAGCGTCGTTAAATAACCATGTAAAATTTAAAAAAAATAATCTGAAAGGACAAATGAAAATCGTACATGATTAAAATGGCTACTACAAATAAACAGCGGGCACAATGTGTTCTTTGGTGTCCTAATTTAAGAGTATTGAAAGAGTTCAAAGGGAATTTCGACGTGAGTATGGTGTGCGTAATGTACCTAAATACGATTCCATAATGTTGTGGTATCGAACATTTGTAGAAACAGGTTCTGTGCTTTAAAAAAAAACATGCAGGAGGTCACAGTCGAAACCCAGTACGAGAAGCAGCTATCTCTTGGCTTAGTTCCTAAACTCCCCAGATCTAACCCCTCCTGACTTCTTCATGTAGGGTTTTGTTAAAGACAAAAACCGAGAACATTGATGATCTGAGAGTAAATATTACTCAAGCTTTTCAACAAATCACCCTTTGGCTCTTATGTTAGGGGAGAGTTGGGTAGTATCGGACATCGGGTAATATCGGACAGTGCGTTTCTTTCATCTACCACCTGAATGACATGGTTACGCTTCTGTATGCGACATCACAGAAACGTAACCATGTGATTCAGGTACTATCATCTGGTGGTAGATGAAAGAAACTCACTGTCCGATATTACCCGATGTCCGATACTACCCAACTCTCCCCTACAACGGACTTGGCCTGAATTGCTTCACCGTTATGAGTTGTGCAGGTACGCAATGGGGGTCATTGTTGAGCTCTGAGGAATCTCCCATCTTTCAGTGTTGTATGCACAAAGTTTCGCTAAACTGGAGAATTCCCACGGTATCTTTGAACCGTGCCGTTACGTTTACCACCAAATTTAAGTAAATACACAATCTTGCCAACATAATACCACGACTTTGGTGTGTAGCGTCGTTGGAGGGAGAAATTTGTTTCTTTTCTCTCTCTACCTCCTTCGTTCTGAACATTACTGAGAGATAGCACCACTGTTAGCTACAAGATATATTTGCGCAAATATATTGAAGTAGATTACGTGACCTATTACGTGACTTAGATGAGAGTCTCGAGACAAAACAGTTTTGCTATATTTCTTTTTTTATTAAATGTTAAGCAAAGGAACGCCATTTCGTAATTTTATTTAAGAAACAAGCCAAACAAATTATCTTTGCATCAAAAACGGATGCTACCTGGACCAAATTATCGTATTTTATAATTGTTTGAATGCAACAGAAGCCATAAGTCTTGAACTTGACTAATGCAGTGAATTATTTAAGAATACAGTCGCGAATTTTACTACCACCATTTCGATTGTGTTTTGTTTGGCACGGCTCGGTACGGCCTGGTGACTAGTGGCCAGCGAGTAAAGTCGACTATCGACATTGCTCTACCGTGGGTATTATCCAGTTGTTCCCAAAGTTTCAACAAATAAAGATCAATAGTAAATGTTTTACGGTGTTTTTATTTTATCCATACCCTAACGGATCACTCTGTACAATAGTATATTACGATACAAGGTTGGGAAGTGTGTTTTTTTAATACAAAATCGAGGTAAGGTTTGAAAAACGAAAACATTACATTACATTAGGTTATTAGAAGTAAAAATTGTGGATTCACGAAAAGAGTACAGTTTATGAATCAAGTTAAGTATCTTCGTTCTAGTATTAGTTGTATACTTTCCTTTTTCTTTCATACCTTGTTCCTTCCTCCTCTTTTTCTGCTCTTTTACGTAAAGCTGTTTCAGGTGTTTGAGAATAAGGTTCTTAGGAAAATGTTTGGCGCTAAGAGGGATGAAGTTACAGGAGAATGGAGAAAGTTACACAACACAGAGCTGCACGCATTGTATTCTTCACTGACATAATTAGGAACATTAAAGCCAGACGTTTGAGATGGGCAGGGCATGTAGCACGTATGGGCTAATCCAAAAATGCATATAGAGTGTTAGTTGGAACGCCGGAGGGAAAAAGGCCTTTGGGGAGGCCCGAGACGTAGATGAGAGGATAATATTAAAATGGATTTGAGGGAGGTGGGATATGATGACAGAGACTGGATTAATCTTGCTCAGGATAGGGACCAATGGAGGGCTTATGTGAGGGCGGCAATGAACCTCCGGGTTCCTTGAAAACCAGTAAGTAAGTAAGTTTCATGTAAATTTGCTAGTCAGTGTGTACGTTCGGAATTGTATGTAAGCGTATATGCTCTGCAAGTGAAGGAACCATAAAAAGGAGGTAGACCTCATCTCTAGAAGAACAGACAAGGATCCTTTGCTGACATATCAACATTGGCAGGCTGCCTTCACTCATCACCGTCACGTCTGAACAGAGGAGCATTGACCTCCAGGTTTCTGAAGAGAATCCCCCGTCTCCAGTCTTATCCTACAACCTACCCTTTCCTCTCCAGCAGGTGACATCAATCTGAATCTGAAATCCACAGTAAAGAGAATACATCAACGCTTCCCATATGACTTTGACGACCGGAGCGAAGTTACTAAGCCCAGTTTTAATATGCCAGCAAGATGCGATATGATGAGAGATGAGATATGTCTCCTGTTTTGTCACTGTTCTCTCCCTGATATAGCCTACGTATATGATATGAGAATTTTACTTTATTTATGTATCTATTTATTTATTTGTGTTTGTTTCTTACTCACATTTTATTTATTTATTTATTTATTTACTCATTTTATTTATTTATTTTAATTAATTTATTATTATTAGCAAAATAAATAAATACATAAATACATTAGATTTTTTTTCATTCTCTACAGATTCAATGACTACAGACTTCCCAAAAATTTGAAACAATTTGAACAATACAATTTATTTATTTATTTTAAATTATTATTTATTTATTTGTTTATTTATTTGTTTATTTATTTATTTACTTATTATTTATTTATTTATTTATTTATTTACGTATATTATTTATTAATTTATTTATTTATTTTAATTTTTTTATTATTAGCAAAATAAATACATAAATACATTAGATTTTTTTCATTCACTACAGTTTCAATGGCTACAGATTTCCTGAAAATTTGAAACAATTTGAACAATACAATTTATTTATTTATTTATTTATTTATTTATTTATTTATTTATTTATTTATTTATTTACTTATTATTTATTTAATTATTTACTTATTTTATTTATTTATTTATTTTTATTTTTATTATTATTGGCAAAATAAATACATAAATACATTAGATTTTTTTCATTCTCTACAGTTTCAATGGCTACAGATTTCCTGAAAATTTGGAACAATTTGAACAATTCAATTTATTTATTTACTTATTATTATTTATTTACTTATTTTATTTATTTATTTACTTATTTATTTATTTACTTGTTTCATTTATTTATTTACTTATTTATTTACTTATTTTATTTATTTATTTTAATTTTTTATTATTATTGGCAAAATAAATAAATACATAAATACATTAGATTTTTTCATTCTCTACAGTTTCAATGGCTACAGATTTCCTGAAAATTTGAAACAATTTGAACAATACAATTATTTATTTATTTATCTATTTATTTATTTATTTATTTATGTGTCTATCTATCTATCTGTCTGTCTGTCTGTCTATATATCTATTTTATTTATTTATTTATTCCTGTGTTCATTTGTCTGCAAGAGGGAAAAGCTCCAAGTATAATAGGCAGTACAAAATTACGTATAGTTATATAAGATGGTACTATAATTATGATAATAAGATGTTTACAATAAGTGTGATCCTATAAGCCTATGAAATAACATAAGAAATTTTTAACTGTAATATGAGATACGATAATGGTATCTGATACGATACGATACGATACAATACGATATGATACAGTATGGTATGGTGTAGTGAGATCTGATATTATGGTATAACGACGAGAATAATCATGATAGTTAGTGTGGTGGTTGTGATGGTGGTGGTGGTGGTGGTGGTGGTGGTGGTGGTGGTGGTGGTGGTGGTGGTGGTACCATACTAAGAATAGAACTATTATCCGACTATAGCCGCTTGTCATATTGAGTTGGCTGTCATAAAATCTGTCAGACCGGAGCAAGCTGACACGTGCCAGAGAGCCAACGTGAACGAGCTGCACGGGTTTCATATTTCCCAGGCGGAGTGCTCTCCCCGTCCGGCTTGCTGTATTCGCTTCCTTCAGGTAAACTGCACAAGATAGCAAGGTAATTGAATTACGTGGACGCTAAGTGGTTTTTATTCAGGTTTTCCGGCTGGTAATTCAAAATAGCTGAAGATCGCATCCTAGTTACCAAGTGGCGATGTGCGGGCAGGCGGTACTGGGCTCGACAGCCGCTGCCGGCTGTCCTCATTAATGTTTATGTGGGTTCAGCATCATCTATCTCGAAGAATTAGAAGCTTTGACCTTTATGGATGGGGACGTTGAAGCTCTAGCGGTTTTCGTCACTTCTTTTATCTGCACAAATTCTCTCATCAAAGTGTGTGAGGGTTGGATCCAAGATATGCACTGGAAAGTTGTGTATACGTGATGATTCAGTAAAAGCGTATAAAAATTGAACAGGAAATAGGTGCTCTACACAACACTTTGAGGTTACTATCGCTTACTTTTTCCATATTATCTACATTCATTATTTACACTCATTTACATTTACTATTTATAATAATTATTTGCATTTAGTATTTATGTTTAGTATTTACATTTAAATTTACATTTATTATTTTAATTTATTATGTACATTTAAATTTATATCTGGTATTTACATTTAAATTTACATTTCTTGTTGACATTTAGTATTTACATTTAAATTTACATTTGGTATTTATTTGCCTACATTGATTGTTTACATTTAGTATTTACAATTGTTATTTGCACTTATTATGTACATTTAAATTTACATTTGGTATTTACGTTTATTGTTCACAGTTCAATTTACATTTGCTTACATTCAGTAGGCCTACTTACATTTAAAGTTACATTAAATATTTGCATTTAGTATTTACATCTACTCTTTAATTAACCTTTACGTTTGAATATACTTTTAGTACTTATATTTAAATTTACATTTACTGTTTAGTTCGTATTTACATTTATTGCAACAAATTACAAATGGCTTTTAAGGAACTCGCAGGTTCATTTACCGCCCTCACATAAGCCCGCCATCGGTCGCTATCCTGAGCAAGATTAATCCATTCTCTATCATCATATCCCACCTCCATCAAATCCATTTTAATATTATCTTCCCATCTACGTCTAGGTCTTCCCAAAGGTCTTTTTCCCTCCGGTCTCCCAATAACACAATACTGGGTGTTCAGTTCAAAATGTGTCATGGCTCGCTGTATGCCGTCATGTGGCTAGCCGATTAGCCTAGAGAATTCAATCTTCCTACACTTCCGCAGAGGTGTATAACCTATGAGGCAGAGAAATTGCCTAGCAAGTACGGCGTTCATTCTGAAGAGTACGTACCGATACGTACGGTAACGCCGGTAGTGGCAGGAATGTGAACTGTTTGGAAATACGTACTGTCGGGATATGAGGAGAGGGTTAAGACGGTTACTTACGTATTTGTTGACATTAACTTCGACGGTCAACATGGACACGGAGCATTTGATTTGAGTTGTGAAATGTTACCGTACGCAACCGATGATAACAAATAGCCTGCGTACGACTTGCCGGCGCAAAACACAGTTCGAAAGAGGTTATGGTAGCACACAGACCGTACAGACCGCCATCTGTTGCTACGACGTTCAAGTTATACCGTACACGTTCTCAAGTTCAGATTGAAGAACGCCTTAAATAATAGGCAACTTCTCTAACATATAAGCTGAAACTCGCTTCAAATCGGTGACCCAAAAACAGTGACGTCATGACACACTTTGAAATGAACACGCAGTATATGCATTTCTGGATTCGCATACGTGTTACCTGCCCTGCCCATCTCAAATGTCTGGATTTAATGTTCCTAATTATGTCAAGTGAAGAATACAATGCATGCAGTTCTGCGTTGTGTAACTTTCTCCATTGTCATGTAACTTCATCCCTCTTAGCCCCAAATATTTTCGTAAGCACCTTATTCTCAAACACCTTTAACCTATGTTCCTCTCTCAAAGTGAGAGTCCAAGTTTCATAACCATACAGAACAACCGGTAATATAACTGTTTTATAAATTCTAATTTTCAGATTATTCGACAGCAGACAGGATGATAATTTTCCTAACTGAATAATAACAGGCATTTCCCATATTTATTCTGTGTTTAATTTTCTCCCGAGTATCATTTATATTTATTACTGTTGCTCCAAGATATTTGAATTTTTCCACCTCTTCGAAGGATAAATCTCCAATTTTTATAGTTCCATTTCGTACAATATTCTGGTCAGGAGACATAATCATATATGTCATATATGTTATATAGGGTATGTCAATTGGATTTTTCACGCAACATGAAGCTTTAAAATTCAAAACTTTAATAAATTTTACGTTGCTTCCCTTTCGAACTGAGCCGTCGATATAAAGTCGTTAAATAACCTATGGAAAATAAATACGACTCCAGAATTAAAGGGGCAGATTTTTCATGGGATTCGCTATTAATAAAATTACAGTAAGAGGTTTCCTTGAAGTACCTAGGCCTATATATTTACTCAGTATAAAGACCAAAACGTCACCCCATTATGTCTTCATTAAGCCTGTGAATAATCTCCACGGAGTCAAAGGGCTTCAAAATAAAGAACTGTCCACGTTACACCCTCTGTGCTGTAGGAAAGGGAATATCCTTACGCTTGATCGTGTATAGGTCGCTTTGAATGCAAGCGGATCAAAGACGGGTCTACACGCTGAGGTTGGGGAGGAGTGAGGAAACCAAGGAGGGCATTGTTGTAGGAATTTGTGGGAACAGAATTCGAGTAACGAGGAAAATGACCGAGGACTTGCGTACGCACTGACATGGGCGTCGGCATGGGAGGCAGCCAAGAGGAAGGTCCAAGTGCCAATATACGTACATCCACCAACACAACAAATTGGCGACTGAAATAACGGCACTAAATTACAGGCCCTCCAAATACTCCCATCCATTCATCACAATCCTGAATCCAATACGTTTGGTTGGCTTCTGTCGCGCTCAGAATTTTACCCGATCTCCATTGTTTCTGCTCGCCTAATGGTAATAGTAGTAAAATACCAGTCTATTTATCGACACTTTCAATCCAAAGGGTATTCAGCTTTGAAATTGATAATGGGCAATTAATGGCTATCAAACTTTTCCGAGAGCCTTCTTTTCTTTTTTTCCTATCAGAGGAAGGCACGAAAGTTCACTCCGCAGTCTGAGGGTTATTTTGCTACGCTGACCTATCGGTTATCAGTCAGTTAGTCCAGTGCAAAAATGTCCATCATCATTAATGTCCAGTATCAAAAAATCCCCAATTGTCAAATGTCCAGTATAAAAAATATTTCCAGTTATCAAATTTCCAATATCAAAAATGTCCACAGGTTATCAAATATCGAGTATCAAAATTGTCTCAAGTTATCAAATGTCCATTATCAAAAATGTCCCCAGTTATCAAAAGTCCAGTATCAAAATTTCCCAAGTCATCAAATGTCCAGTATCAAAGTATCCCCAGTTATCAAATGTCCAGTATCAAAGTATCCCCAGTTATCAAATGTCCAGCATCAAAAATGTTCCCAGTTATCAAATGTCCAGTATCAAAAGTGTCCAGTATCCAAAATGTCCCCAGTTATCAAATGTCCAGTATCAAAAGTGTCCAGTATCCCAAATGTCCCCAGTTATCAAATGTCCAGTATCAAAAGTGTCCAGTATCCCAAATGTCCCCAGTTATCAAATGTCCAGTATCAAAAGTGTCCAGTATCCCAAATGTCCCCAGTTATCAAATGTCCAATATCAAAAGTGTCCAGTATCCCAAATGTCCCCAGTTATCAAATGTCCAGTATCAAAAGTGTCCAGTATCCCAAATGTCCCCAGTTATCAAATGTCCAGTATCAAAAGTGTCCAGTATCCCAAATGTCCCCAGTTATCAAATGTCCAGTATCAAAAGTGTCCAGTATCCCAAATGTCCCCAGTTATCAAATGTCCAGTATCAAAAGTGTCCAGTATCCCAAATGTCCCCAGTTATCAAATGTCCAGTATCAAAAGTGTCCAGTATCCAAAATGTCCCCAGTTATCAAATAATGTCCAGTATCAAAAATGTCCACAGCCGATAAAAGTCCTATAAAATGTCAGAAGTTAGTACGTGTCATGAATGTCCAGAAGAATATTCATCAAATGTAAATGAATAATTTAACAATGAACTGTAAGCTAAATTTACAATATTCTGTAACTAATTTTCTAATTTTCTGAGGTCAGCATGTAGCTTCATATGATATGAAACTGCTCCCAAATATTATTTCACATTATTCTTGTTATTGATTGTATCGGTGTATGCCATCGTTGTCAGATACAGTCTAAACGGAGCGGAGCGCTCCACTATAACTCGTTGCGAGCTCCGGTGCTTCCACAGACATAAGCAAGTTCACGCTCCGACTGGACGTCTCTAGCTCCACAACGGGTTTCGGAGCTTACAACTCTGACACTACTGGCGTATGCCTTCAATTAGCGTTTGATATGTAATACATTTATTTCATTTATTTATTTAATTATTTATATTTATGTTTATTTATTCATTTACTTATTTATTTATTTACCTATTTTCTTATTAATTAATTAATTTATTTATTTATTATTTACTTATTTACCTATTTTTTATTTTTATTTATTTATTAATTTACAGTAGTCGTTTATGCCATCGACAATAAAGTTCTATCTATCTATCTATCTATCTATCTATCTATCTATCTATCTATCTATCTATCTATCTGTCTGTCTGTCTGTCTGTCTGTCTGTCTGTCTGTCTGTCTGTCTGTCTGTCTGCCTGTCTGCCTGTCTGCCTGCCTGCCTGCCTGCCTGCCTGCCTGCCTGCCTGCCTGCCTGCCTGCCTGCCTGCCTGCCTGCCTGCCTGCCTGCCTGCCTGCCTGCCTGCCTGCCTGCCTGCCTGCCTGCCTGCCTACCTATCTATCTATCTATCTATCTATCTATCTATCTATCTATCTATCTATCTATCTATCTATCTATCTATCTATCTATCTATCTATCTATCTATCTATCTATCTATTTATTTACTCACTTATTTATTGGTTTACATAATTATTTATTTATTATTTATTTACTTATTTATCTATTTTTTATTTTTTATTTATTTATTTATTTATTTATTTACAGTAGTTGTTTATGCATTTATTTATTTACTCGCTTATTTATTTATTTGTTTATTTATTTATTTATTCATTCATTTATTTACTTACTTATCTATTTTTATTTATTTATTAATTGACAGTAGTTGCTTATTTATTTATTTGCTAACTTATTTATTTATTTGCTTATTTATTATTTATTTATTTATCTAAATATTATTATTTTCATTTATTTATTAATTTACAGTAGTTGTTTACTTATTTATTTACTCATTTATTTATTTATTTATTTATCTATATATTATTATATTTTATTTATTTATTAATTTACAGTAATTGTTTACTTATTTATTGACTCATTTATTTATTTATTTATTTATTTATTTATTTATTTATTTATTTATTTATTTATTTACTTATTTATCTATTTCGTATTTTTTATTTATCTATTAATTGACAGTAGTTGCTTATTTATTTATTTGCTCACTTATTTATTTATTTATTTATTTATTTATTTATTTATTTATTTATTTATCTATCTATCTATATATTATTATTATTTTATTTATTTATTAATTTACAGTAGTTGTTTACTTATTTATTTACTCATTTATTTATTTATTTATTCATGTATTTATTTATTTACTTATTTATCTATTTTGTATTTTTTATTTGTTTATTAATTGACAGTAGTTGCTTATTTATTTATTTGCTCACTTATTTATTTATTTATTTATTTATTTATTTATTTATTTATTTATTTATTTATTTATTTACTTATTTCTTTATTTATTTATTTATCTATATATTATTAGTATTACTTTATTTATTTATTTATTTATTTATTTATTTATTTATTTATTTATTTATTTATTTATTTACAGTATTTGTTTACTTATTTATTTACTCACTTATTTATTTATTTATATATTTATTTATTTATTTATTTATTCCTTCATTCATTTATTTATTTATTTACTTATTTATCTGTTTTTTATTTTTTATTTATTTATTAATTTACAGTAGTTGTTTATTTATTTATTTATTTATTTAGTTATTTATCTGTTTTTTATTTTTTATTTATTTATTAATTTACAGTAGTTGTTTATTTATTTATTTATTTATGTATTTATTTTTACTCACTTATTTATTTATTTATCTATCTATCTATTTATCTACTTATTTATCTATTTACCAAACCATCCCTCCACCCATCCAGCCATCTGTGCGTAGTAGGTCTCAAGTGCTAACCAGCTGGTGACGGTTAGACAGCAGCAGTCGACGTCACAGTTTTGCGTCGTGTGAGTGGGATTTAAGGAACTCGCAGACGATGTTGCATTAGTGCTCCGCCCGCGTCTCCGGGGATTGAAATGTAATGCACTACACGTCTGTAATTGGCTCAGAGGTAGTTTTCCACTCCAGCTCCCACAAGATACGGCGCACACATAAATTGCCATAGGTAATTATGATATCGCGTTACACATTGAAATGCCTGCTAATACCTGAAACACGAGCATTCTAGTCGGGTTTTCGATTCCACTGTTACTCTACGCATTGCCTTAGAGAATCGTCACGAGGGACTTCGTGTGACGTCAAAATACGATATACAGTGTGGGTCGAAATTCACTTCACAGTCTTGTAGTGCTTACTTCCAGAAGCAAAACCATAGCTACATCGAATTTTTTTCGAAATGTTTTTGTAAATAAGTACACAATTTTCAATGTAATTTGTAACGAAATATCCACTTGAAAATATGAAAATTGAAGAACTTCTCAAATTGCAAAAAGTTTTTTCATACAAAATGTAAGTTGTTAAACAATTGAAGTGCGGTAATAGTAATAATAAATAGTATTAGGAATCGTACTTTTTGGTGGTAGCTATACGCTCGAAATTTTCCACAATTACTTCCTTTATTAAATTTATCATTCTAGATACCCTACTTAAGGGGATAGTACAGATTATAGCAGTAAAATTTTTGGAAATATTCAATATTTTTTCCTCCATTACTGTATCTTGTACAATAATGAACACTGATTTATGTAAAACACTGTCCTTCTGCTATACGTATATATATATATATATATATATATATATATATATATATATATATATATTTTTACGATTGAGAAAAATATATATAATTTTTTTTTTTCAAAATTCAAAACGGTGGCAGTCACTGTACAGTGATAAAGAGTTTCCCTCATAACTCATAAACTTGTTAACTTTCTTATGTTATTTTATTTTATTGCTGAAACTCATATTTACAATTTCATGCTCTTTCAACTACATTCCTTAATAAATAATATATTTTTTTTTATTTTCAGTTAGAAGAAAATAATGATATTTGACCATTTTTAAAAGAATTTCTTTTTTTTCTATCAGACAATCTATCAAAGAGAGAGAAGTGATTTTGTATCATATTGTAGATATGACATGCATAAATAAAAAAAAATTATCACAGACTGTTGGATAGTTTTTGAGTTATGAGGGAAACACTTCATCACTGCACAGTGAACTGTCGCCAGCATTTTGAATTTCGAAAAAAAAACATAAATAAATAATCTTTTTTTAAATCGTAAAAATATTTTTATCATATAGCAGAAGGACAGTCTTTTACACATACTAATTTTCATTAATGTACAATATACCAAATCTCAAAACCTTATTCCTTTGCTGTGGTCGTGTCAGAGAATCAGTCCCATTCCGAGGCCTATTTGAAGGTTTCATATCAAGCTGTTTTTTTATGGTGATAGGTTGTTAGCCCTTCGCCCAACTCCCAAGAAACTAGTTCGAATATTAAAATATGTCTCAGTGAAACGTACAGCAGAGTTCGTATAGGTCAGTTTCTGTGAGATGAGTTTCCACTTCACTGCGGGCTAAAACAAGGAGATGCACTATCACCTTTACTTTTTAACTTTGCTCTAGAGTATGCCATTAGGAAAGTCCAGGATAACAGAGAGGGTTTGGAGCTGAACGGGTTACATCAGCTGCTTGTCTATGAGGATGACGTGAATATGTTAGGAGAAAATCCACAAACGATTAGGAAAACACGGGAATTTTACTTGAAACAAGTAAAGAGATAGATTTGGAAGTAAATCCAGAAAAGACAAAGTATGTGAGTATGTCTCGTGACGAGAATGTGGTACGAAATGGAAATATAAAAATTGGAAATTTATCTTTTGAAGAGGTGGAAAAATTCAAATACCTGGGAGCAACAGTAACAAATATAAATGATACTCAGGAGGAAATTAAACACAGAATACGAGTAAATATGGGAAATGCCTATTATTATTCGGTTGAGTAGCTTTTATCACCCAGTCTGCTGTCAAAAAATCTGAAAGTTAGAATTTATAAAATCGTTATATTACCGGTTGTTCTTTATGGTTGTGAAACTTGGACTCTCACTTTGAAAGAGAAACATAGGTTAAGGGTGTTTGAGAATATGGTGCTTAGGAAAATATTTGGGGCTAAGAGGGATTACGTTACAGGAGAATGGAGAAAGTTACACAACACAGAACTGCACGCATTGTATTCTTCACCTGACATAATTAGGAACATTAAATCCAGACGTTTGAGATGGGCAGGGCATGTAGCAGGTATGGTCGAATCCTGAAATGCATATAGAGTGTTAGTTTGGAGGCCGGAGGGAAGAAGACCTTTGGGGAGGCCGAGACGTAGATGGGAAGATAATATTAAAATGGATTTGAGGGAGGTGGGATATGATGATAGAGACTGGATTAATCTTGCTCAGGATAGGGACCAATGGCGGGCTTATGTGAGGGCGGCAATGAACCTCCGGGTTCCTTAAAAGCCAGTAAGTAAGTAAGTAAGTAAGTATCTGTATATATTATTTTTAATGAATTGACAAAAGGGAATATAACTAAAAGTTTCCGCTGCCTATATGAACCCCGGAATGCTTTTAGGGACCAAGGAAGACTGCGAAAAAGATTTGTAAGGACAGCAATTGAAGGGCTTGGTGCAAGAGAGAGTTAACTCCAAAATTTACAAAATTTAATTTATTCCGTTGACATATAGCGAAAAATTACTGTCATGTTTAGTACAAGAGATTGACACTCGTCTCGTCTGCGTGTTTGGCGCAAGAGAGATATAAAATTCTCTCTCCTCAAAAAGTGGTAAAATGGAGTTATCCCGCTCTTGCACCAGATCCTTCAATTTCAGAGCTTCGATCTCCGAACTTCGTAATACTAAGTCAGCACGCTGCTATTATGCGTCTCCTGTGGCTAAAACAATAAAGAAGAAACATTCCCATGCATCTCAGTTCTTGCGAAAGCAGTTGAAAAAACAGACAGGCTGTAGTTCACCGTATACCACGCTAGAGTGCGCAGTTGGTTGCCATGGCTGCCCGCTTATCACAGGAGCACAGCCCCATCGACAGACAATCGGAATGAAAACAAAGCTCGGAGCAAAGCTTTATGCAAGCCTCGTGAAGCTCCACTGTCAGATTACACTGATAAATTGAACTATTCAAAAAATATATGTGTATTTGCTGGGATGTAATGACATCCGAGGCACAAAATAAAGTAAAAAGTACTTGAATCGACAACATTTTTTCCAATACAAACAGTTGATGGGTTAATTAACCAGGTGTTATCGAAATGAAGTCTTGCAAAGAGCTCCTGTTCGGCCCTCCTGGCCGATTCAGTGTTTATGCTCGTATCTGCCTTCTGTTGTGATACGAGGTGATTCATTTGTTTATTTTTTGTTTGTTTCTCTCCCAGAGGTCATTTCTATGTAAATGTTCACGGCCTGGAGCACTACATCCCTCTCGGATAGCAGTAGTTGCAATTCTGTGCAACATGCATGCATTATTAATATTATTTGAGTCTACAATCTTGTATTGTACATTACTGTGGCATTAAATGTCTTCAGCTATGGTTTAAAAAGTAATAAAATTGCATACTTATAATAATTTGAAAGATAAAAATATTACGAGTAATTAATCCCGACCAGACGAAATTGATGCAATTATTGGCAAACTTCATCATGACTTGAATCAAGTTTCTTCATGCGCGAAAAAGTTCGGACTTAGATTAAGTGCTAGTAAGTCACAAGCCATAATAGTTGGACATAAGAGACTACTGAACACAATGAACGACAGACATATCCCAATTATTACAGTAAATAATGCCACTATTCCGTCGTCAGAAACCTCGGCATTTTCTTGGACGAAAATTTAAATTGGAAATGCCAAATAAAAGAAATATCCAAGAGAGTGTGTTATACCATGCATTCTCTTAACCCATTCAGAAACTTCCTCCCGCCAGAATTAAAACAGACTTTACTGCAAACCTCGTACTACCACTGTTTGACTATGGCGACGTAATACTTACAGACTTGACAACTGACCTTTCGAACAAGCTGCAGCGTGTGCACAATATGTGTGTCAGATTCATCAGCAATGCTCACAAATTTGACCACATTACACCCTCGTTCAAATCTTTATCCTGGCTGCAACTTAGTAACCGTAGAACACTTCATTCGCTCTCTCTTCCGTTTCGAGTTCTCCACACTTCTACTCCAAATTATCTTCGTTCCCGGTTTAACTACTTATCCTCCAATCACAATCTAAACACCAGGTCACAGGAGAGCCAAATCCTAGCAATTCCTGCCCATAGAACATCCCACTATTCATCCTCTTTTACTGTCTCAGTCCCTCGTGAATGGAATTCTCTACCTCAGAAGATTAGGGGCTGCCAGACAATAACCACTTTCAAGAAAAGGCTAAACGATTTCTTACGGGCGCAGTCAAATTGAAGTTATAATTGTGATCGAGTTTAATAATTTAATTTAATTTAGGTATGACTATCATTACTATTATTATTATTATTATTATTATTATTATTATTATTATTATTATTACATAATTATTTTATTGGTGTTGTGAAGATGAAAAGAATTGTTATGTATTATATTAATTATGTGTTTTATCGTCTTGTACTGTAGTATTGTATTGCTTTGAATTGTATTGTATTGTACTGTATTAATTATGTTATATTCATAGCATTGTAGTAATTTTCTTCATACTGATTGAGTGGAAGAGAAGGCCGAATGGCCTTAACTCTGCCAGTTAAAATAAACCATTATTATTATTATTATTATTATTATTATTATTATTATTATTATTATTATTATTATTATCATTACATAATTATTTTATTGGTGTTGTGAAGATGAAAAGAATTGTCATTGTATTATATTAATTATGTATTATATTGTCTTGTGTTGTAGTATTGTCTTGCTTTGAATTGTATTGTATTGTACCTGCATTTTATTGTATTAATTATGTTATATTCATAGCACTATAGTAATTTTCTATCATACTGGTTGAGTGGAAGAGAAGGCCGAATGGCCTTAACTCTGCCAATTAAAATAAACCATTATTATTATTATTATTATTATTATTATTATTATTATTATTATTATTATTATTATTATTATTATTATTATTATTACTGTATAATCTACTACAATGCTTCGGGGAATTTGTCCGCCACGTACCGGATAGGAACCCAGGACACCGTTAAACGAGAATTCGTGCTGTCGTTAAGGAACTGGTTCTTATTTAAAATACAGGGTGTTTCCGAGGTGGTGTTACAAA
Source organism: Periplaneta americana (assembly GCF_040183065.1). Taxonomy (NCBI): domain Eukaryota; kingdom Metazoa; phylum Arthropoda; class Insecta; order Blattodea; family Blattidae; genus Periplaneta; species Periplaneta americana. The sequence goes on from NC_091125.1 coordinate 166,655,923, forward strand.
CTTTCAGGGATGATGGCGAAGGGCACATGTATCAATTTGAGATAAGGAACCCTGGTCCGGAAATGGCCGAGTCGAAAGTTACAAGCAAAAATAGTTGAGTGGAAATGAAATAATTTTATTCCTCTGCACACCTTATTTATGTGTGTTTATCTGTACATCTTACACATACTGTATTCATCTGACGTTGTTTACGTTGTCTACTTACAGTATTCCATTCAGTGCGCTGTCTGAGGGATGGGGACAGGAAACTACACTAAAGCAATGCAGATAGCGTAATGTGTAACTGACATGGTCGGTCCTGATATGCACGTCTGTAGACAGCAGTGTATGTGTACAAGTTGCAGTGTCCAGTCGATCAGTCCTAGTGAAATGGAGGAGTACACGAGAGCGGAATATGTAGACATGATTTTCGAATACGGATGAATCAATGGCCCATAGGCCGCTAGAGGGAACCCAAGAGGTGGAACTTAAACTGAAAGGATTCGATCCGACATCGGGATGGGCATCTGGTGTGGCTTAGTGGATAGAGCGTCAGCACGTAGAGCTAAAAACCCGGGTTCAAATCCCGGTGCCGGACAGAATTTTTCTCCATTCTACTCTTCCTTCATCATAAAAAAAGCTAACCTAGATATATAAAATCATTTTATTACGTCTTATTAAGTGGTGTAATAAAATAATGGTGGGGGAGGGGAGTTAGGGGTAGTTTCAGTAAAAATATAGTTTAGGGGTACAAAAGACAAAAAAGTTTGGGAACCACTGGTCTACATTATTGAGTCCGCCATTCCTTGCTAATCTAAATGCTGGATTTAATATCTCTGATAGCCACCGGCGTAGCTCAGTCGCCGGAGGGGCTTGCTTGCCGATCCGGTGTTGCGCTCGGGCACAGGTTCGAATCCCGCTTGGGTTGATTACCTGGTTGAGTTTTTTCCGAGGTTTTCCCCAACCGTGAGCCAGCTGTCAGGTAATCTAAGACGAATCCTCCGTCTCATCTCACCAAATATCATCTCACTACCATCCAATCTCATCGACTCTAAATAACCTCGTAAATGAAACAGCGTCATTAAATAACCAACTAAAAATATTTCTGACGTATGTAAACGACTTTTATATTCTAACGTTAATGTAATATAGTAGCAGATAGATGTACAGAGACATCATTTTATTTTTACTAATATTTCTAATATTAACCTGGCTATTCTTGGAGCAACAGTAACAAATATAAATGATTACTCGGGAGGAAATTAAACGCAGAATAAATATGGGAAATGCGTGTTATTATTCGGTTGAGAAGCTTTTATCATCCAGTATGCTGTCAAAAAATCTGAAAGTTAGAATTTATAAAATAGTTATATTACCGGTTGTTCTGTATGGTTGTGAAACTTGGACTCTCACTCTGAGAGAGGAACACTGATTAAGGGTGTTTGAGAATAAAGTGCTTAGGAAAATATTTGGGGCTAAGCTGGATGAAGTTACAGGAGAATGGAGAAAGTTACACAACGCAGAACTGCACGCATTGTATTCTTCACCTGACATAATTAGGAACATTAAATCCAGACGTTTGAGATGGGCATGGCATGTAGCACGTATGGGCGAATCCAGAAATGCATATAGAGTGTTAGTTGGGAGACCGGAAGGAAAAAGACCTTTAGGGAAGCCGAGACGTAGATTGGGAAGATAATATTAAAATGGATCTGAGGGAGGTGGGATATGATGATAGAGACTGGATTAATCTTGCACAGGATAGGGACCGATGGCGGGCTTATGTGAGGGCGGCAATGAACCTTCGTGTTCCTTAAAAGCCATTTGTAAGTAAGTGAGTATTAACCTGGCTATACCTTTGCTACTCCCTTCCACGACTGGAGTTCGATGATATTGGCGTAATATACAAACATATCACTTTATTAGTTTAGGAGGGAAGAAAATTGGTTCGTCCATTTACGTAAACTAGGAATTATCGCGATTTTGAGTTTGATAATTTTCATTAGGTTTTTGTTTAATCAAAGTACAGTACTGTATTAACAATGAGTGTTTTTACTCATAAACTGAGATATCCATTCGAACATATTCATTATGCAGTGTATATTATACTGTCTACAGCACATTAGCGTACAATATAGAGAATGAAGTTAAATTGAAAAATAATCATAATATGGATATTTAAACACATTTTCGAAAATGCTGGCCGTTCATTTCGATACAGGCTTCAGTTCTTTTGTGCATATTGTCGCACTATAGACTATTGTACCTAATTCCAATTACCAGTTTCGTCCTTCGTACTAGTAACTCATGTGGAAATAATTCTGTACTTAATCTATAAAAGATTACCTGACGTACTGTAAATTCAATCTTCACTTCTACCCGATCCGAAAAGATAAAATTACTTAGATATGCTGTCTACTTTCCATCCAAGTAGTTACGTCGCAGGGTCGTAGAAAGGAAGGAGGTCTTTTATTTAAGTTATTTTAAACAGTTGTATAATATTACGTAAACGCCCAAATCCTAACGGAAATGAATGTTTTCACAAAAGAGCTAAGACAGTCCAGCCATTAGCCTTTACAAAGGGGCGAGCAGAAGTAGATGCGGAAAATCGGAATGCGACGTAGGCAAACGGACGACAGTACCTGTACGAAAATATGATTCAATATTGAAAATTCTTTCGTCACTGGAAAACGCGAATATATTTATGGAACGTACTATACTCACTAACTCAGGGTACTGTTTAGTATCACCGTAAGGCACTCTGACTGCATACGCGGCCTTGGTTCTGTGTGGAGGACGATTGGAAGTTTACTAGTAGAAGGGGTGGGAGTGAAGTACATTCAAAAACTCAGGTACAATAAAAATTGAAGTAAAAAGAAAATGATGTCCCTGTATTACCTGCTGTATTAACACCATTATGGCTAGCTAATTCAGCTGTTGAACTCAATAGAGCTGGTGAACGATAAGGTCAGATACAATATAATCCTGATAGTGGAACAAGTCAGTTGTTTCTAGAAGTTGCAGGTAGTAAGTTCAAATACACGACATGAAACCCAAAACGTTTCTTCAAAACAATCACCGGGAAAACCATAAATCTCATAAAGTTCCAGAGATTTCACAAGTGTGCTGACTTTTAAATAATATCGTATACCAACCGCGATCTTTCCCTTTTCACCGTTCTTCCAGGACTAACTCGATTTTCCTTGCTTGTGGTGCCGTCTTCACATGTCCAATCCTCTTACAGTAAGCCTTCTTTATTTAATTTTAGATCTCCGTTGTGACTCAACCGATAGAGTTCCTGGCTGCAAAGTAAGTGGATCTGAATTCGAGTCCCGACAAGGTAGTGGAGATTTATCTGTCTCCAATAAGAAATGTGTTTCTATCCGTTTGTCATGTCTGGTTTTAAGCTCGAATGAGAAGATTATTCTAACATACAGGGTGATTCACGAGGATTTACAGTCCCTTATGTTGCTTATTTCCGAAGACATTCTGAGCAAAAATAAGTCATATAAACATTTGTCTCAGTCTCAAAATTTTCAGAATTACACTGACTTGAAGTTGTTCGTAAAATACCTTTATTCTTGAGTTTTAAGGGTAAAAGAATATTGCAAATAGAGAATGAACTATTCACGAGTATCGCTTCTTTAATTAGCTAGTATTCTGAAGCTAGAAATGTGTTGTGAATTCCATAGTTGCTTCATACAGAATTTTTTCTCGATTTTTAACCGCAAAATTACATTTTCTTACGCATTTATCAACAGTAATCTCACTAGACGTTTTGATTTATCTAGAGAAAAACAAAACTCGAGTGGGATTTAATTGAATATTACACGATTAGAAGAAAATATATAAAGATTAGAAGTAACGAAGTACTCCAATACAATAAAATATTAATTGACTTACGAAAATACAACTGTCTTCAAATGTATTATTGTACCATCTCAACATTACAAATATTACGCTAGATGCATGCTAGATGGCAGTAGTGTCTTTATACAGACACTGTAATGATTACTATTCAATAAATCTTAATATTAAACAATCTCTGATACGTGACTATCCATAATATCATATAGCAGAAGTTCTTTTTATCCTCTCAGAGCAGAAGCTATAACATAACCTAACTAATATACACAAGTGTTAGAAAAGTTTTAATTAACGACGATGACATAAAAAATAAACATGAATAATTTTAAAAGGAATAATTATTGAATGTACAATTTTCAAATTTGAATGTGGTTGGTGGTTCAATTGATGTTATATTGGACGTGTGCGTAATAGAAGTGGAACTCGTTGATTTAGGCCTACATGGTGTATTCAACTTATTCAGAATTTCCGAATGTATAATTTTAAAAGGAATAATTATTGAATGTACAATTTTCAAATTTGAATGTGGTTGGTGGTTCAATTGATGTTATATTGGACGTGTGAGTAATAGAAGTGGAACTCGTTGATTTAGGCCTGCATGGTGTATTCAACTTATTCAGAATTTCCGAATGTATAATTTTAAAAGGAATAATTATTGAATGTACAATTTTCAAATTTGAATATGGTTGGTGGTTCAATTGATGTTATATTGGACGTGTGAGTAATAGAAGTGGAACTCGTTGATTTAGGCCTGCATGGTGTATTCAACTTATTCAGAATTTCCGAATGTATAATTTTAAAAGGAATAATTATTGAATGTACAATTTTCAAATTTGAATGTGGTTGGTGGTTCAATTGATGTTATATTGGACGTGTGCGTAATAGAAGTGGAACTCGTTGATTTAGGCCTGCATGGTGTATTCAACTTATTCAGGATTTCCGAATGGTGCTCTTCATTTATTTGTAAATCGGATTTCAGAAGATCCACAGGTATGATCAGTGATTTTTATTAATTCTTGTTCTTGAATGCCAATGCGAGTCATATTTGAAACTGCTGTGCATCGACTGGAGTGGTTTGTAATTATATATATATATATATTTTTTTTTTTTTTTTGACGTCCAGACCAGCGCAGTTTCAAAAGTTGGCAAACAAAGAAACAAATGCTAAGGACGCGATAAAATTAAACAAATGCTAGGGACGCGATATAATTAAACAAATGCTAGGGACGCGATAAAATTGTGCGATAAGCAGCCATGATTGATTGAAATACGTCCTTTCGTACCGTTTTATTGGTCAAAAGTAGTATGACGTAGTAAGAGTGTAATAGTCACAACAATTGTTACAAATCACGCCACTCTTGTAAATTATTCAAGACTGTACATTAGGATGCATAATTAAACTGCAAAGAATCAAGTTCCTAAAGTCGTATGATTTATAACAATTTTTGTGAAAAATGCGTAAGAATGATGTCATTTTTGGTTAAAAATTGAAAAACAAAATCTGTACAAAGCAATTAACAACACATTTTTAACTTCTGAATACTAGATACTTCTGAATAGTTCATTCTCTATTTGTAATATTTTTTTACCCTTAAAACTAAAGAAAAAAGGTAATTTACTAACAATTACAAATAAGTGTACCTCTGAAAATATTGGCATTAGGACAAATGTTTATATGACTTTTTTGCTCATAATGTCTTCGGAAATAAGATCCGTAAGTGACGGTAAATCCTCGTGAATCGCCCCATATTTTTGACGGGAAAACTATTATTATTTGCCACCAAGAAGAGGTATTTATACAATTTTATTGTATTTTTTTCAGTCGGAGAAAGGATAATGTTCCCATACTTTTAATCTTTAAAATCTCTTGTTTGCATAATTTTTATGTATCTACTTTTCCATGATAAGTATGAATATATTTTTATTAAGGGTATATGTACATGAACGACCACAAATATTATCAGAAAATGCAGGCTCTATGTTTCTAAACTTTTATAAGGAAATGAAATCACAATAATTGGACAAAAATTAAGTGGTACCACAACAAGACTTATTAGAACTTAAATATCTGATAAAAGTATATTTTTAAGAATTCACTTCATCATCATCATCCTTCACGAATTAGGCCTCTGTAGACCTGTTTCGGCCCCATCTAGCAGTCTTCTTAAAGGTCTTCCTGGTCGACGATGTCCTCTAGGTTTATATTGCATCATAATTTTTGGGATTCTTGAATTTTCCATTCTTCTTACATGATCTAGCCAATTGAATTTGTAAGAATTCACTTTGTACTCTAAATTAAATTTTCCAAAATTTGAAAATTTTTATACATATTATTTCATAACCCCACAACCATTAGAGATAGAATTCTGAAATTTTGTACACTGATTTAAAATGCATTTATGCAAAAGGTAGACTACAGTAATGCCCATTTCTCTCAAAATAGAAAAATTAGGTCACAAAACATTATGTAAATTTCAATATATTTTATATAGGACAAATAAAAAATTAATTGTATTAAAATAAACAACTCTACATGTCTGAGAGTAGTCCACTTTTCAGAAATAAGTGTTTATTACATGCAGGAAAAATATTAAAGATGTCAGAGAGATCATAACAATGTTATAGTTACCAAATGATGTAACTGCAGATTTTTTTTCATACTCTGATAAAACTGGTTTGAAAAATATTATTAGTAACCTTTGTTATACTTTTATCAGATATTTAAGTTCTAATAAGTCTTGTTGTGGTACCTTGTAATTTTTGTCCAATTGTGAGTTCATTTTCTTATAAAACTTTAGAAATTTAGAGTCTGCATTTCCTAATAATATTTGTGGTCGTTCATGTACATATACTCTTAAACATTATCAAATAAAATATAAAAAATAAAGAAAAGATAATTTAAAAAAAAATCATTAATATGAAGATGGAATGTAATACAATCACATTTTGGATTTTTTTTTTTTTTTAGGTTTAATTACTTTCGACCCGCCATGGTTCCTGGAGTCCTCGAAAAACAATATAAAACATACTGGGAATTGTAATGAACGCTAGTGTACAATAAGCCACGGGTAACGTTATTCCTGCGCTCTTTTATTAATTTTTCCACCAATTTAGCCTCGTATTCTTTCACTGACACTGTCGTTCATGCCTTCAAGACACTAAGCGTGGTCATTCGGGAGGACTCTGCCCCTTCCACATCCTCAGGACACAGCACGTGTGGACTTGTTCCGCCTGTAATATCAGCCAGGAGTAAATCGAAACAGATCCGTTTGATATATGGTTTGTTTCCAACTTTAAAATGTAAACTCTTTTCTCTTTAATATTGGTTTTATACGATCCGCAAGCGAAAGCTGCCTCCCCTCCACCACAGGTCGCAAGATTTAATGCGACGTGTAGCCACAGTGCTACGGCCATGCAAAATTAAAACTCTGGATCTATATAGCCTACCTCTTGCCTATAGCTTTTAAAGCTGAAAGAAAGGAACTCGCATTTCATTTGTTTCCAAACAAAATGGCCCTTTTATCATCCGTTTCATACTCAAATATTCTCATAGGAATAAGTGTGTAAAGTTATGTTTCTCTCTTTGGAGATAAAATGCACCTACACTCAAGATTTGTTATGATTTTTTATTTGGTTGTTTAACGACGCCGTATCAGGTTATTTAGCGTCGATGAGATTGATGATAGCGAGATGGTATTTGGCGAGATGAGGCCGAGGATTCGCCATAGATTACCTGGCATTCACCTTGCGGTTAGGGAAAACCTCGGAAGACAACCAACCAGGTAATCAGCCCAAGCGGGGATCGAACCCGCGCCCGAACGCAACTTCAGAACGGCAGGCAAGCGCCTTAACCAACTGAGCCACGCCGGTGGCTAAAGATTTCTTCTTCTTCTTCCTTCTTCCTTGTCTGTAGCAATCTGCATATCTTGTTCATGCCACTGTTTCTTGGGTCTTCCTATATTTCCGAAAACAGAAAAAAAAAATAAATAAAGGGACAACCGCCCTTAGTGAAATAAGGTACGAAATTAGTTTCTGTCTATTGGTTTGCTATCTCTGACTGTTTAGTTGGATGTTATCACAGTATGTTTGGATCTTTAATATTGTAATCCGACAGAATGAAAATTCGGCTATCTTTCCTCTACATGTATCTGCGTTTTTGCAAAAGTCGATAGATGCAGAAATCAAATTTTTACAGAAATTACATTAAATGACAGGATCTATCGAGTTTTGAAAAAAACCTGGAAGGTTTGGTAGTCTCCACATACGGTATGCATCAAGTTTTGGTAAATCTGATTTCATAGATCGATTCCGGAGGTAGAAAACATACGATATCCATATGTAACTCACTTTCGAAAATTTCTGCATCTATCGACTTGTGCAAAAACGCTCCTCAATTTTTGGGTTTTCTTTTTCCTGAATTGTATTTGTTTTTCAAAGTTTCCTCAGTTAAACATTGGTGTAGTGAGGGACCGTAATATTGTCTTGTACAATTCCTGTAAGTTCGTCAGTTTAATTTAGATTCACCCTGTATTTTATCACAGAAGACCAAGGCTCCACACTGTTTATAGTCACGTACTGTATAGCAACTTCTTGCACAAGAGTCTAGTTGTTGAATTACCTACAGTTCTAAACTACAGTAGCTATTAATAGCCATAAGGTTTTTCCTCTGTGTTAAACATTTCTCGTATTTGTTAACATCTGAACCAAGGCGTTAACCTCCCCAGATTCAAAATGTTCCCTGGAATTAGAGGAGCCAAAACCGCACAAGCACAATGCAAGCCGTTTCATATTCTGTGTTTACGGTTACCAGATCCATGTCCTTTGAACCCAACCCCTTTTAATATCCACACGTACTTTACAGCGCGGTTTGGAGAGATTAAACTTCTGGCGTGGGCATAAACCGGACAATAAAGAGAATTACACGACTGCTATAAAATGTATATTGAGTGGGATTCATAAGTAGTTGACTCAACATTCTTTATAGATTTCTGTTGTCGCAGCTGTTATTTCTGACATTTCAATTTTCTTGTTATTGTATAGCCTCTGCATTGTCAGTGCTGTGGTTATTATAGCTTATAATAATACAGACGTGGACAAATTATTAGCAAAATTGAAGATTTTTAGTATATATTTTTACAAAATATGATTCTTCAATTTTGACTACATTTGATATTTTTGCGTATTTCCAAATTATTACCAAAATTGAACATTTATATTGTATAGTTTTAGAAAATTTAACTCTTCAGTTTGGAATACATTTGATATTTTTGCATATTTACAAATTATTAGCAAAACTGAAGGTTTTTATTATATATTTTTACAAAATTCGATTCTTCAATTTGGAATACAGTTGACATTTTGGATATTTCCAAATTATTAGCAAAACTGAAGATTTTTATTTTATAGTTTTACAAAATTTGACTCTTCAATTTAGACTGTAGTTGACATTTTTTCTAATTTACAAATTATTAACAAAATTGAAGATTTTTATTATATATTTTTACAAAATATGATTCTTCAATTTTGACTACATTTGATATTTTTGCGTATTTCCAAATTATTAGCAAAATTGAACATTTATATTGTATAGTTTTAGAAAATTTAACTCTTCAGTTTGGAATACATTTGATATTTTTGCAAAACTGAAGGTTTTTATTATATATTTTTACAAAATTAGATTCTTCAATTTGGAATACAGTTGACATTTTGGATATTTCCAAATTATTAGCAAAACTGAAGATTTTTATTTTATAGTTTTACAAAATTTGACTCTTCAATTTAGACTGTAGTTGACATTTTTTCTAATTTACAAAGTATTAACAAAATTGAAGATTTTTATTATATATTTTTACAATATTTAACTCTTTAATTTAAACTACAGTTGACATTTTTGCATATTTCTGTCTACTGTAATGATAGAAATATGCAAAATTGTCAACTGTAGTCTAAATTGAAAAATCAAATTTTGTAAACAGAATGATCATAAAAATCGTCAATTTTGTTAATAATTTGTCCACGTCTGTAATAATAATAATAATAATAATAATAATAATAATAATAATAATAATAATGATTTATTTTAGCTGGCAGAGTTAAGGCCGTAAGGCCTTCTCTTCCACTCAACCAGCAAAAAGTGTATATACATATGCATGAACTTACAAAGAATCCAACAATTTGATTGAGATGAGAGTTACATGTATACAAAAGTTATTTACAAATTAAACAACAAAATACTATGAACTATTAATTAAACACTGAAATAAACTGTGTAGCAGAATTAAACTAAAATACATAGAATGTTAATATATTTCAAATAATATTAAATAATAGAAAGAGATTATTATGAGACAATTTTGAAAATACAACACAATCAGGATGATGTCTAAAGAAAAAAGTAACAATGTAGTCAGTGATAGTTTAAATCAATATGATTGGAGTGAAATGCTAATAAGGTTATCTTTTAAGCTGTTCTTAAAGGTGTTTATTGTCTTGCAGCCCCTAATACTTTGTGACAAGGAATTCCATTGACGCGAGGTGGATATTGTAAAAGATGAGGAATAACAAGATGTTCTATGAAGAGGTTTATTTAGCGTGCCACAGATAAGTGATCTGGTATTTACGTCGTGGTTAGATTATAGATAAGAGAAACGAGACGAAAGGTAATTTGGTGTTGAGGTGTGCAGAATTCGAAAGAGTAAAGATCTTATGTAATAAAATTATTGTGCTAGGTGTTGCTGATGCCGTAGGATTCCCTGTTGTTACAGTTGGCCCCAGCGTTTTTGGCGTGTGTCGTAGATATATAGCACTCGTTTGTGAGCATATTGCTAGTGCAGCTGAGAATTTATTTTTTATTTTATTGGGTTATTTTACGACGCTATATCAACATCTATGTTATTTAGCGTCTGAATGAAATGAAGGTGATAATGCCGGTGAAATGAGTCCGGGGTCCAGCACCGAAAGTTACCCAGCATTTGCTCGTATTGGGTTGAGGGAAAACCCCGGAAAAACCTCAACCAGGTAACTTGCCCCGACCGGGATTCGAACCCGGGCCACCTGGTTTCGCGGCCAGACCAGACGCGCTGACCGTTACTCCACAGGTGTGGACGCAGCTGAGAATGGTACCACTTCCTATACATGTCACATCGGCCATTTCTGAAACACAGTTTTCAGACTGACTGCGGAAAATGTAAAACACTCGCACTTAACGTTCCCATTACTTACTTCACACGCCAAAAACGGTGACGCGGACTATATAGTGGCTGCTTTGAATGTTATTTTTGTGGTTACTTTCGCTATTGCAACAGTTCTTCGTAGTATCATAACTAGGGACCGGATTTTTATGTAATTACATATTATATTCCTTTCATCCTAACCGTACATAAATAATAAATCTTTGCGAATCTTGTAATTACCATTAATATATTAAAAGTTGATACTACATATTGTGAATTTTATTAGTAACAACAATGTAATTTATTCGCCACAACAATAATTCCTTTCTACAATTCGCCTTAAACGCTCTCGTCAACAATTGGATTTTCACTTAACACAGTATTCGTTATAGCACTCCACCGACGACAATGACAATTTACTTGGACTATTATGAACAACAATGAACTGTTAATCTTAACTAATATTTACAAAGCACTATTTACAAATCAGAACTATCAGTTCTCAGTTCACAGTTCTTCTATCTCAGTCACTCGAGTTCACAGTATCTCGAACCACAGACCTTCAGAGACAGTTCACCGTACTCGAACTCGGGTCCCTCCAACTGCGGTCCACTGCACTCGAACTCAGGTCCCTCCAACTGCGGTCCACTGCACTCGAACTCAGGCCTTCGGATGCTGACGCAGATGCGGACGCACACTCGAGTCGAACTCCGGCACACAAGTCTGGCTTGCTTGCTCTGGCTTACTCACTGACTGAATAACTGAAAACTCTGCTGTCGTTCCTTCGCGATCGTAATTTATAACCACAGCGACGTAGCCTCGAAAATTCGCGAGTCTTCCACTTCGACGGATTTCTGGAATAGTCGGGAAGGTCGTTCCACATTCACTGCGTTAAGTAGCAGCCGCGCGTGCAGCCTCCCCTCGCGTGTAGGCCCCTTTCCCCTTTCCCCGTGAAGCCCGCGCGCCATCCCAAAGTGCTCCGCGCGATCTTCTCTCTTGCGGGACGCTGGTCGTGAGTTCGAATCTCACGTCGCTGTCACAATATTTTTACATATTTACCCCACATTACATATTATGGCTTGATATTACATAAATCTACATATTTAGGGGTTTTATTCATTTTTACTTCTCTAAAAGGGGGGAAAACTTCAGCTGGGGAAGTTTACAGTTTGAAATACACAGATTTAAAAAGCCTTTTTACCTACCCAAGAAAGGATTCATTTCGGGACGAAACATAACGTCCTTAGTTCCAGAAAGTAATAGAGGCACTCATCGCATACCACCCACTGTAAATATGAGTGAACAAAAGGCATCCTTTCTCATACAATTACCTTGTATTGTAAAAATCACTCAGAAAGACGCGTTGCTTTCATACGGTGGAGTGGGACGAGGACGACATGATTTGTCTCGAACTGTAATTGTTCTGCACACGTCTTAACAAGCCGTTCCCATGCAATTTGCAACCTTAACCACCCTCTTCCTAATCCTTCCAGGGAAAACCCGTGTCAAGTCTGACATGAGCCGCAATAAAGTAGCCGACTTTTGAAAAGAAGCTGAAGTAAAGGAACAAACTGGAAAGATGTTGAAAAAATAAAATAAATAGCTTTTCAGAATATTGCTTAACCTCTTTATTTTAAATTTAGTAGACCTATACGGAAATGGGATTTTCCGAGCAATTGGAAAGTATGGTTCTCGGCTGGAATAATCCTACCCTTCTGAATGAGACAGGAATGTCACTTTTCAAACAAAAGTTTGTAAATACCTATAGTTTGAGGTTTTAGTAGGTACTTTGTTTCTTACATGTGTCCCATATGTCCTCTTATTTTCTCGTAATCCAGTAAAGCGAAACAGTGCTTGCAGTACTGTTGTGTCATTCATTGCACTCAGTTCTCTAGTTTTAGTACTTACATTATAAAGTGGAAGTGAGTTTATCTACTGCTGTTAACTAACTAAAATGGCCCCAGTATCTTCAATCCTAACGACAAAAATAAAATTATGGATTGCGATGGATGAAGCTTTCACTACAGATAGAAAAATAGTAATATGTCAAGTGTGCGGTAAAAAAAGTCGGGTGCTCTGTGAAATCACAACTGGAGAGTCTTACCTATCCTATACCTGCCAGATATTTATATTAAATGTTTTAATTATTTTACATATTTTGGTACATATTCAGCTTATTTTTCTTACATAAATATGTACATATTTCACACCTTGATATTACATAAAATCCGGTCCTTAATAATGAATACCGTAGATCCTCGATCAGAAAGGGTTCCCTTGTTAACACATAGACCAGAACTTCCAAGAATATGTTCAGAACAAAATCTCAAACCTTCTACTCCTTAAGTGCATTGAAAGACAAAGGATTCGTTCAGCTTCCTGGACAGCTTGAAACATGTTAAAGAGAATAGTGTACGCAGTGAGGGATAAAGGAAGAATTAGTTTCGACCCCTTTAAAAGAGGTTATTATAAGAATAGGAAGATAAAGTGTTTTCTTTTGTAAAAGGGAGTAGACTGATGATGACCAAATGGTAAATACAAGAAAGATTACAGTATAATGGTCTTCAACCCTTCCTCCAGCATTTTTGTAAAAGTTAAACCGGGGAAATTCCAAGGCCGAGTACATAATAGCATACCTCTAGTGGGCAGAGGTGCAAAATCGGTCAGATTAGATTCAAGTTTCGAACTGTGAACATCAGAACATTAGTAATAAACACCTTAAAAAGACAAAATAGGCAAAATAAAAATTGGCCCTATCACTTTGATTTACTCCAAATCACATTTATATCTATGCAAATAATGATTTACTTCCACCCAGTAAAAAAGGCTTTTTGCCAAACATCCGGGCTCTAGTTATCAGATTTGGTACTTGGAATGTCACAAGTCTATATAGAACAGGAGGGTAACATTAGTAGCAAAAGAACTAGCTAGATATAGAATGGACTTTGTGGGAATCCGAGCCACCACTGTCTCTAGGTGCAGTGCCCGGCTTTGAACCTAGCCAGCTAGCTGAAGCCCTGGCCTTCCCATTCTACTTTTCCACTTCCTTCTTCGTTCTCTTGAATTATTTATATGTTGTACTTAATCGATTTACCGTCACACCTATTGCCACAAGTTGAAGGTGACGGCAGATGTCAGCATCTCTGCACGCCGTCTTGCAGTACACATTGCATCCTCAAGTGTCCATGTTAATCAGTCGAAACTTATCTGACGTTACACGTTACCCAAGCAACCGATTCTAGCTTGTTTTGAAAGTGATTGCAAAACACTTACTTACTTACAAATGGTTTTTAAGAAACCCGAAGGTTCATTGCCGCCCTCACATAAGCCCGCCATCGGTCCCTATCCTGTGCAAGATTAATCCAGTCTCTATCATCATACCCCACCTCCCTCAAATCCATTTTAATATTATCCTCCCATCTACGTCTCGGCCTCCCTAAAGGTCTTTTTCCCTCCGGTCTCCCAACTAACACTCTATATGCATTTCTGGATTCGCCCATACGTGCTACATGCCCTGCCCATCTCAAGCGTCTGGATTTCAAGTTCCTAATTATGTCAGGTGAAGAATACAATGCGTGCAGTTCTGTGTTGTGTAACTTTCTCCATTCTCCTGTAACTTCATCCCGCTTAGCCCCAAATATTTTCCTAAGCACCTTATTCTCAAACACCCTTAACCTATGTTCCTCTCTCAGAGTGAGAGTCCAAGTTTCACAGCCATATAGAAGAACCGGTAATATAATTGTTTTATAAATTCTAACTTTCAGATTTTTGGACAGCAGACTGGATGATAAGAGCTTTTCAACCGAATAATAACACGCATTTCCCATATTTATTCTGCGTTTAATTTCCTCCCGAGTGTCATTTATATTTGTTACTGTTGCTCCAAGATATTTGAATTTTTCCACCTCTTCGAAGGATAAATCTCCAATATTTATATTTCCATTTCGTACAATATTCCCGTCACGAGACATAATCATAGATTGCAAAACATTACATCATTATATCACAGTCTACTATATATAGTCACGAAGGTTGAGTTTTGAGGGTGCTAGAAACAATAGACTGTGACGGTACTATTTTGCATTGCCTGTAATGAGGCGATATTAGCGATCCTAGTGGTGAGCAACTACCTAATGTTTGCATATTTACTACGTATTGAGCTTCGCGACTGTATATACTGGACTGTGATTATATACTGATACTTCTAGGTATATTTCCTTTTCTTTCCCTCTTATTTAGTTTTATTTTTCTTTCCTGTTTTATTTTCATTGTATTTTATTTTTTCTTCAATTCAGTTACTTGAATTCTTTGTTTTCTTTCCTCTCTTTCCAATGTTATATTCTTTCTTTCTCAGTTTTCGCTCCTTATCATATTTATTTTTTCTTTCGATGTTTTTGTGTCATTTCTTCTTTCGTTTTTTCTTTTTCCTCTTTTCTTTGTATTTCCTTTTTCCTCTATATACTTTCTCTTTTTTTTCCTTTCACGGAGGAGTGCCCCGAATACTTGCACAACAGCTTGAGGCTTATTGTGCTCAGCACTCTGTTCTGTAAATGACATTTGTCGCCGAACGGTCGCACTCTTGTGAACTTAACCCGGGTTGTGTTAAGGGAGGAGATGAGTGAAATTTCTAACGTCTATAGTTTTTTAAGCTAGTTGGTTCATTTTTGGCACACCTATTCCACATATGATATATATATACATATTATAAATCTCCATGAATGTCGTCGGCCTCGGTAGCGTAGCCGGTATAGCGCTGGTCTTCTATGTTCGAGGTTGCAGGTTCGATCCCGGCCCAGGTCGATGACATTTAAGTATGTTTAAATGCGACAGGCTCATGTCAGTAGATTTACTGGCATGTAAAAGAACTGCTGCGGGACAAAATTCCGGCACACCGGCGACGCTGATATAACCCCCTGCAGTTGCGAGCGTCGTTAAATAAACCATAATTTCATTCATGTCACCAAACATTATCTGAGTTATGCCCTTTTTCTAAATAAATTGGCTTATATATTATTACTATATCCCGAAGTGCGTATGATATTCCAGTGCAGAAATTCTGCGTCATCATATGATGAAGGTTGAGTGGAACGTAATGATGAAGGTTGAGTGGAACGTAATGATGAAGGTTGAGTGGAACGTAATGATGAAGGTTGAGTGGAACGTAATTATGAAGGTTGAGTGGAACGTAATGATGAAGGTTGAGTGGAACGTAATGATGAAGGTTGAGTGGAACGTAATGATGAAGATTGAGTGGAACGTAATGATGAAGGTTGAGTGGAACGTAATGATGAAGGTTGAGTGGAACGTAATGATGAAGGTTGAGTGGAACGTAATGATGAAGGTTGAGTGGAACGTAATGATGAAGGTTGAGTGGAACGTAATGATGAAGATTGAGTGGAACGTAATGATGAAGGTTGAGTGGAACGTAATGATGAAGGTTGAGTGGAACGTAATGATGAAGGTTGAGTGGAACGTAATGATGAAGATTGAGTGGAACGTAATGATGAAGGTTGAGTGGAACGTAATGATGAAGGTTGAGTGGAACGTAATGATGAAGGTTGAGTGGAACGTAATGATGAAGATTGAGTGGAACGTAATGATGAAGGTTGAGTGGAACGTAATGATGAAGGTTGAGTGGAACGTAATGATGAAGGTTGAGTGGAACGTAATGATGAAGGTTGAGTGGAACGTAATGATGAAGGTTGAGTGGAACGTAATGATGAAGATTGAGTGGAACGTAATGATGAAGGTTGAGTGGAACGTAATGATGAAGGTTGAGTGGAACGTAATGATGAAGGTTGAGTGGAACGTAATGATGAAGGTTGAGTGGAACGTAATGATGAAGGTTGAGTGGAACGGAGAAAAATTCTCTCCGGCACCGGAATTTGAACCCGGGTTTTCAGCTCTACATGCTGACGCTCTATCCACTAAATCACACCGGATTCCAATTCTGATGCCGGATTGAATCCTCTCAGTTTAAGTCCCACCTCTTGGGTTCCCTCTATTGGCCTACCCTCATGCACTGCGTTACAGATGTATGACAGTGGCACAATGTCCACACATGTGCAGAGGTGCACTCGTTATGAGTGACTAAGTGGCCGGGATCCGACGGAATAAGCACCGTCTTAAATCACGAAGTGATTATTTTTTGCATATTATATATTATTACGATGTACCGAAGTACACATGATATTTCAGTGCAAAAATTCTGCGTCATCATATGATGAAGGATGAGTGGAACAGAGAAATATTATATGCGAAAAAGTAATTACTTAGTGATTTAAGACGTCGCTTATTCCGTCGGATCCCGGCCACTTAGTCACTCATAACGAGTGCACCTCTGCACATGTGTGGACATTGTGCCACTGTCATACATCTATGACGCAGTGCATGAGGGTAGGCCACTAGAGGGAACCCAAGAGTTGGAACTTAAACTGAGAGGATTTGATCCGACATCGGGATGGGAATCAGGTGTGGCTTAGTGAATAGAGCGTCAGCACGTGGAGCTGAAAACCCGGGTTCAAATCCCGGTGCCGGAGAGAATTTTTCTCTGTTCGACTCATCCTTTATCAAATTGGCTTATGTTCAAAATATATCTCTCGTACAAATATTAAGTATATGATCTATAAAAAAATTACAGTATCTTTGATGTACCTAGAAAAGCACTAAGTAGGTCCATATTTTTAGTAATAGTATATGCTTATAATAGAGACAAAAATATTTTGTCAAAAGTTATTTTTTCTTTTAATTTTCTAGTACCTATTGTTATGAAAATTTTTATTTTTTATTTAGAGAATAAATAACATATGAAAAATTTGATATTATAATTTGTTAACCATATTTTATAGAAGATGCAGTAAAAATTTCATGTCCCTAGCATCAAAATTGTAAGAGCTTTTACACTTCGAACCTGACGAAATGTGCTGAAAAAAAAAGTGTGAGAAAACAGCTTGTAAAATTTGCATGGAATTGTAGTTCAAGGGTGCAGCCATTTATATATTGCGTAATTTTTGTGCTTTCGAGCGTCGCAGAGCATTGAAACTTGCTCAACATATAAATAAAACATATAAACACATAACACATATAAAAACAATTGCGAATAGAGCCTTCAAACGGGTAGGTTTCATCTACAGAAACTCGAAAGATTTCAGGAATGTTGAAACTGCCTTAAAAATATATAATAGTTTAATACGAAGTAAATTAGAGTACGCATCTATAATTTGGAACCCTCACTATCACTCGCACTCGGTCATTCTAGAGAGAGTACAGAATAAAATCCTAAAACTCCTATATATGAAAAAACATTCATGTTACAGCATATTCCAATCTTATGAATCCATGCTGGTTGAATTTAATGTACCATCTCTCAGTAGTCGCAGGATAAGAGCACAACAAATGTATTTGTTCAAAACTATAAATCGCTTAATAGACAACCCTGATCTTCTACAGCTAATTCATATTGGTAAATCAAATTTGAGAAAGCGATCTCTCTTTTATTTACAGGCATCAAAAACACAATCTCATAAAATGTATCCACTTTTATTAATACTTCGAACTTACAATCATCTATCAAATAAACAGGATTTAGATTTCTCGTTATAGTACAGTATGTACAAGAAAAAGTTATATACAGCAATGGTTTCATGATATGTTGGATTGTAGTTGCATGTTGGTTGTAGTTGTAGTCAGGTATCATGCTGGTTGGAACACGTGTTCTGTAGTGGTGAATTTCTTAAATAAATTAAGCCTATTAGTCCTACTCATATAATACCTATTGTATACTGAATTTATTAACATAGTGTTATATTTACTCCGTAATTTGCCAATTATAGCTACATTTTACAATTTTGGCTATGATAATCTATACTTAACTCTTTTTAATTTATTTTATTTGGTATTTTTCATTTATATCTAATCTGTGTCTTTTATTTAGGTAGTATCTATTTGTTTTTTTTTCATTTTTAATTTTTAATTTGAAATTATTACACTATTATTGCATATAGAGTGTTAGTTGGAAGGCCGGAGGGAAAAAAACCTTTGGGGAGGTCGAGACGTAGATGGGAAGATAATATTAAAATGGATTTGAGGGAGGTAGGATATGATGGTAGAGACTGGATTAATCTTGCTCAGGATAGGGACCAATGGCGGGCTTATGTGAGGGCGGCAATGAACCTACGGGTTCCTTAAAAGCCAGTAAGTAAGTAATTATTACACTTGTATCTTGCATTTGTCTCTTTTTTATCTCTTTTTTCATGTTGTATGCAATTCTGTGTTTTTTAAACAAATCTGTACTGTCTATTGTAATTGGGACTTTTCCCTGTTATAGACATAAATAAATAAATAAATAAATAAACAAATAAATAAGAGAATGCTGATTATTTATTTACAAGAAAACAAAAAAGCGACTTTTTTTTCTGAAAATAAGCAAAATTTCACCCGTCGCCCCCCCCTTAATGAATGGCGAAATGAGTCCGAGGTCCAACGCCGAAAATTACTCCGTAATTCTGCTTAAATTGGTTGAAGGAAAAAACCCCAATCAGGTAACTCGACTCAACAAGGATTTCAACCCAGCCCCGCTCGTTTCACGGTCAGATATGCTAACAGCGGTGAACTTCTTTTTGTTTTCCTTCCTCCCTTTACCTCCTTCTTTCATATTCTCTCTTTCTTTTTCTTTCTTTTTTTCACTTAATTTCCTTTCCTCTACCTTACTTACTTCCTGTCTTCATTGCTCTCTTTCGGGTATTGATCCACGACTCCTCTGAATACCCACCCCTTGCATGCGGCTGTTTATTTACAGCGCACCTACTAGGTGTCTGGTTCCAAAGCACGCTCAGCAATCTGCAGTAATTGTCGACAGTGAAGCCCCTTTAGGACGGAATGCCCAGCATAACGTATTCTATAGGTTTATGGGAATTGATTTAGGAAACGCCAGAGTCTGTTACAAGCAAGTCTGTCTGGGCGTGTCTTGCTAGGATATAGCGAGTTTGCTTGTCTTGTGCATAATTAATGAAAATCCCTTTATCACATTTCAGGCCTCTTCCCTCACGTCGAGGCCTGCTGTATACACTAAACATTTATTTAAGAACTGTGACGTCACGCCTCTTGAATATCTGTGTCAGAATCCGCTGCTGCAGACATTTCCAGGTCAACATTGATGAACAAATTGCGCTGCGTCTTTGGCTTGTAAGAAAAGATAACAAATACAGTCTGAAACGTTTGGGTATGGATAATAATAATTTATATTTATATATATATATATATATATATATATATATATATATATACAGAGTGATTTATATAGAACTGACACATTTCTTTCATTAATTGTTTCAAAATGAATTGTGCTAGCGACAACTTATTACACCTAAAATGTAGAGGAATTTTGGGAGATTATTTACGTCTATAGCAAATGTTGTCCGGCGTTGTCAAATCCGGAGATCTCGGTGGCCACAGATTCCTGGAAATTATTCGGTCGTCACATAACCGGATAAATGGAACCATGCTTCATCTGTGAACCATGTGATGGACAATATGGCAGGATTTTGCTGACGCCTCGTGCTTAAATCTTTCCACTCGCGCAATAAAGATGCACTTACCTCACAAGTACCATAAATAACTATTTTATGTAAAGCTGCAAGAACGGTTAACAATTTCTTAACACGTACCGATGTTCAATTTTCAATGTTTCATTGATTTTTTACTCAAAAGATGGCTATTTCAACTATATATTAATTTAAATCGTTTAGAAGGCAGTGATTGTGATTGCCAACATTAGAAGAAGATCGTCAAATCTTGACTTAGCGAAGTCAAAGTCTCAGAAGTATTGCCTATGAATAGGACTTTCAACAAAGTTAAACTTTACTACGAAAGTCGACTTTGGAAAGTCTTCATCCAAAGTCTCGTTTATGAATACGGCCCTAAATCAACATCATGTCTCGTTATAAATTGCGCATAATTCTATATAATTTTCAAAAGCATTTTAAGTCTTATCGCTAACAGACATTTCCTTATGGAATAACAAACATTTAGTCACAAATTCAAGGTAATAAACCCCAGCGTCGGTTCTCTATGGGCCGTATTCATAAACGAGACTTTGGATGAAGACTTCCCAAAGTCGACCTTCGTAGTAAAGTTTAACTTTGTTAAAAGTCCTATTCATAGACAATACTTCTGAGACTTTGACTTTGACTTTGGTAAGTCGAGATTTGACGATCTTGTTGTAATGTTGGCAATCACAATCACTGCCTTCTAAACGAATTAAATTAATAGACAATTGAAATAGAGTTGGCATTGCCACAATCAAAGCCATCTTTTGAGTCACAAATCAATAGAACAATTGAACATCGGTACATGTTAAGCGATTGTTAACCGTTCTTGCAGCTTTACACAAGAAGGGCTTAGTGCGAAAATAACGTAAGTACAAAAATTGACATTTTTAGATCTTTACACCAATCGATAATAATTTGTTCTTCTACTTTGCCACAAAAAATCGTAACTCTGTTTGAACAGTCTTGTTTAAAACACAATTCGTAACTACAAAACATCATGGTAGACTTCATCTGAAATAAAGAATTTTGTTGTGAATAAAACATTGATTGTAGTGACACTAGTTTCACATTAAGCTCTCAAATTATTTCACTGTAAAATAATTTTATTCTGAAGATATAGATGATAAGAAGATGCCACCAATGACAGACTACGAAAGAGACATATTATCCTGCTGTAAGTTGGCAGAGTTATTTCCTGCATGTCAGCTGAAACTACTTAAAAATTATCTGAAATCAATGTGCAGAAAACATTATGACGACAGCAGGATTATAAATTAACTGCATATCCAACTGTATAACTTATCCTTTATAGAATTATATAGTCAAAATCTATATTAAGCTATCACTCCTTACCGGTACCTTTAGCGTAAAATCGCGAAGAAATAAATTGTATTATTTATTGGAGGAACAGATAATCCTTTTTGATTATTCATCAATGAAAGTTGAAACATGACGAGGATATTTAATATTGTCTGTTTATCAAATCTGTACTTTGATTTGAATTTATAATTTATAATAACACGCTAAGGAACATGAGAAGTTTTAATAATCTCTTGGATATCTTCGATATTCTCGGCAAATTCAACAATTTTCCAAATATCAGCCATCTTCCTTATGTCCACGAACGAAAGTCAAAGTCAAAGTCTAGATTTTCGGCGACTTCGAAAATAAAGTCAAGATTGAAGTTTACTTTCCTCAAAGTGTCGACTGTGAATAGAAAAATGGTGACTTTGTACTTTCCAAAGTCAACTTACGTCCAAAGTCTCGTCTATGAATAACGACCCTAAATCAACATCACTTCTCGTTATAAATTGCGCCTTAATTCTACATAATTTTCAAAAGCATTTTAAGTCTTATCGCTAACAGACACTTCCTTATGGAATTACAAACTAAATTTAGTCACAAATTCAAGGTAATAATTTTGATTAATAAACTCCAGCGTCGGTTCTCTATGAAAACCTTCCTCCGGCTTGTAGAAGAGATCACGAAAGCTTTCTTCCCGTGAAACGAGATTAGCCGAGCAGCAAAACCTTCAACTGTCTCGTTTATTGTTGATTTTTAACACGCAATGGAAACCAGCTTTCCGCGCTGCGGTTTGGTTTTGTTTGTCCAAAAAAAAAAACACTAACGATGTTTGGTAAAGCTGTTAATAAAATTGTGTCATTTTTATGGAGTCGAGCGCCGGTGTGGGATGTTGCGGCTATCTGGTTAAACATAAGGCCCGATTTATGACGCGCAGTAAATCCGACTTTGAAAGCCACCCGCACAGCACGGGTTGAAACATAACTCCTAATTTTATTCAGGTGGCCGTGCATTACGCAAATAAAAGGCCGTCGGCTTCTCCAGGCTTTGTATTTCTTCTACCTTCTTTTTTTCCTCATTATCCGAAGGCTTCTGGATATAACTTGTACTTTTACAAGCATAAATTTGACGATTTCATGTTTATTATCGACTAGCCGTACCCGTGCGCTCCGCTGCACCCGTTAGAAATAAATATAAAGTAATTACATAATTAAAATAGGACATTTGATCCAGGGAACATTCGTGTTTGATATAAGGATAAATCGTTTATTATGTTACTTAATTTAAATTGTATTTGCATAATTAAAATGCGATCATTTTGATCCAGAGACCACTCAATCGGCCATAAAAATTATTTTAGGAAATACAGGAAACGAATATACAGAATAGCCTATCAAGTTTTCTGTGTTTAAGAAGCTATTTTAATCTTACCTGTCCTCGATTCACTCAGACGTTACTGTAATAACATTACAGCATTATGTCCATCTAGAGAAACTACACTTTCCAATGGTGAATTAATAATTAATTATACAAATCGGTTAATTTAGCTTCCGATATTACTTCATACAAACACAGAAACATTCTCTGTAGGCTATCTTTCATAGCTTTCGATTGTTGCTGTCCAAGGCCCCTTATAGACGAAGTCATTTGTTTTTTAATTCATTACGCGGCCTTAGATGGCAGTTATTTTAATTTTAAAATTCATCTATCTCATTAAATATCAGTCCTATCAAAATTTTTCAAGGAATAGAACTTATCTGAAATTATTTTTAAAGAAACTTTTGTTATGTAACATTTTTCACAAATAGCAATAATAAGCGAGATATTTCGATTTATTTAAATTCAGGCCCCCTTATAACCCCCCTTTTAAATAATGTATTTTGAATTCCATATAGCTTAAAATCTAAGTTACAACGAACTTAATTTATATTCCAATTTTCATCGAAATCCGTTCAGCCATTATCGCGTGAAAAGGTAACAAACATACAGATAGACAGACAGACAAAAATTTCAAAAAAGCGATTTTCGGTTTCAGGGTGATCAATTATATATGTTAGGACCAATTATTTTTGGAAAATCGAAAATTACCAGAAAAATTTCGGCTACAGATTTATTATTAGTATAGATTAGCTTTGTAAAGCTACGGTAGATTGCCGTAGAATACGAAATAAGTTATAGTACCTACGGTAGTTTTCCTTGACAGCCATTCCAGTAGTCATGAATGTTACATTTTTACTATTTTCAAACTCTATATTGTATTAAAAATGAAATGACTTTTGCCAACTTTTATTATTGGAATTCATTTAGAAGATCAGAGAAAAATAGTTGTTGAATAAAAATGTATTATTATCAAATATCTTACTATAATAATTCTGGACAGCTAGCAGTTTTGCGTGCGAACGACGCTGGTGCTGCTACCTACTTGCCGGTGTGGAGATACTCGCGAAACAAGCTGTAATCAACTGCAATGTATATTGTTGCTGGGTTAGTTAATAGTTTTATTAATTAGTGCTGTGTTAAAATGTCAGGGTGTATATGTGCTGTTTATAATTGTGACAATTATAGCATTACAAATTGCTCCAAATCGTATTTTCGATTTCCGACAGTTCATAAAACGTAAGTCAACAACATTCTTTAGTAGGCCTAATTCCTTCGTCTTTGTGTTGATAGAAAAATACAAATTAGTTTTTTTATTTAGACCTAATAAATGAATAGAAGTTAAAATGTATTGGATTTTAAGGTTTTATCAAATTAAGTTTTATTGTTGTCCACATGCCTTTATTAATTATTACAAGCATCAGATTACTATCAATTTTATCTTTGCAGTTGTCAGCTATGCGTATATATAACATTACTGTAAATTCATTCCTAATATCAGATTGATTTTGTCTCGGTAAACCAAAGAGAAAATATGTAACAATTAATTACGGAAAGTAATATGAAGTATGCAAGATATTTGTCATAATATGCAGCTTTGATATAAGATAATAATTTTATATTAAATACTATTCAACATTTCTTAAGTGTTTCATATATAATTCCACATTAGTAAGTTTTATTGTTGTCCACATGCCTTTACTAATTATTACAAGCATCAGAATACTATCATTTTTATTTTTGCAGTTGTCAGCAATGGATATATAAAGCATTATTGTAAATTCATTCCTAATGTCAGAACTGATTTTGTCTCACTAAAGCAAAGAAAAAATATGTAACAATTTACGGAAAATAATATGAAGTATGCAATATTCTCATAATATGCAGCTTTGATATAAGGTAATAATTTTACATTAAATACTACTCAACATCTCTTAAGTGTTTCATATATTATTCCACATTAGTAACTCACGTTTTAAACAATAGTCCGAATCTCGCTATGTTAATATTTGTATATGTGGACGTAATTCCATCCCTCTTCGCTAGATGTCAGATCGGCGATTTTTCGCACTCACACCAATGCTGCTAGTATACAGCTGTCCGGTATTATTATAGTAAGGTATTTGATATTATTGCAGAAAATAAAGAAAAGGTTCCGTCGCGGATGTTACAAGATTTGTGAACACACTTCTCACCTTATTAACAAAAAATGTAAAACTCAGGTCTCTGCCTCACGCAAAAAGAGATTCATTCTCATAGCGTCCATTTGAAAGCTATGCAAATCTCATGGCATCCAATTAGTTCAAAAAAATATAATCGTTAAATATTTTATAACTGTTTCTTTCATGTCAAAGATGTTATACAAATTTTGTCACGGATGTTACAGATGAGATAATGTCCTTCATTTTTTTCAGTTTCAAAACAACTGTAATATTTCTAAGTAAAAATATTCACTTGAACTGTAAGATGAATAATTGATATTAACCCAAAGTACTGAAAATAAATGACAGAAAGAATGTAGTACAGAGTAAAAAGTTCCTTGATCCTGGAGCTCTGAAATTAACAGTACAGGCTCTCAAAATATTTCTTCAACAGCATCTCTTTGAGAAATATACATTAACAGCTGATCTCTCTATGAATAAGTGCTGCAAACTTTAAAAAAACAAAACAGTACCAATTACCCAGCCAAGACCACTTAGAGTTAATGCACAAAAAACTTGTAAAATATTTTCCTTTAGAAAATAAAACCTTAGAATATTTAATTTTAGACTCTTATTTGTTTCTTACATTAATAATAAACAAATATTTCTGAAAAAAAAATTCCATTGGAATTCTCAGTTTCTCCGGAATGGCTGACTATCATTCATAGAAAACAGTGCAACCTTAGATATAGGAATTTTTCCGCTAATTGCATAAACAACAGGCGATGTTATCTATCAGTGCTATTAAAAATTACGATATAATAAGCAGATCCTGTAATATACGGCTTCGTGGTATAGCCGTTAGTAGTCCTCATTAAAAATCATGACATCTCAGATTCGATTCTCGTCCTAAGCGTAAAAAGTTTTCATTAAAGAAACTAAAGGCCCATTCACAATGAAAATTAAACATAACCGTAACATAAACACAGAAGTTTGAGCCCAGGCTACCAAATGGGATCATTCACAATGATTCACATAAGCATTGACATAAACATTACCGTAAGACGTTAACATGAAAGTTTGCAAACTCCAAACTTTCATGCTTATGCTTACGTGATTTGCAAACAGAACACAATCGTGGAGCGCTGAAGTATACGACAGAATATGAGGAAATGGCGTCGTTGTTATGTTTCCATGGTTACCAAGTATGTTTGCTGTTATGTTTATGTTCCCATCGTGAATGATGGTATGACTTCTTGATTTTACCGTAACGTTTATATTCTTAAGTTAACGCTTACGTTATGTTTAATTTTCATTGTGAATGAGCCTTAACACTTGGAGACTTTTTTGAAATACCTACGATGTTTCTACAGTAGAACTCGTAAAGTTCCATAAGATACCTGAGTGATTGTACTACATTGAGAGTTTCTATAGGGAAAGCAAAATTAATGTGCGATTATTAGAAAATACCTATAGATTTAATTAGAAATTACAATATCAACGTTAGCTTTTTAAATTGATAATATATATTATGTTTTGGGTCTTCACAAAAGTGTTCAATTATGTAATTTTACTTGCTAGAATGGCTTTATTTTATTTTTAGTATCACCTATGTAATTGGGCAGCCGAGTAGCTCAGTTGGTAGAGCATCTGGCTACGGACTGGAAGATTCGGGATTCGATCCCAAGAGGTGACGGAATTTATCTCGTTGCCAAACTTCCAGAACGGCCCCTATAAAATTGAGTACCGGGTCTTTCCTGGCGGTAAAAGGCGGTCAGAGCGTGGTGCCGACCACACCACCCCATTCCAGTGCCGAGGTCATGGAAAGCATGGGACTCTACCTCCATGCCCTTCAAGTGCCTTCATGGCGTGTGACGGGGATATCTTTACCTTTTTACCTTTATCAGCTCTGTAATTAGATGTAATGTTCAAATTAACTTTATTACACTTTGAATTTATAGTCCAGTTGCTATGCTTACATTTTTCAAGTAATAACATAAATTTGTGCAGGATTACTTACTTACTTACTTACTTACTTACTTACTTACTTACTTACTTACTTACTTACTTACTTACTTACTTACTTACTTACTGGCTTTTAAGGAACCCGGAGGTTCATTGCCGTCCTTACATAAGTCATCGGTCCCTATCCTGAGCAAGATTAATCCAGTCTCTACAATCATATCCCACCTCCCTCAAATCAATTTTAATATTATCTTCCCATAAACGTCTCGGCCTCCCCAAAGGTCTTTTCCCCTCCGGCCTCCCAACTAACACTCTATATGCATTTCTGGATTCGTCCATACGTGCTACATGCCCTGCCCATCTCAAACGTCTTGATTTAATGTTCCTAATTATATCAGGTGAAGAATACAATGCGTGCAACTCTGCGTTGTGTAATTTTCTCCATTCTCCTGTAACTTCATCCCTTTTAGCCCCAAATATTTTCCTAAGAACCTTATTCTCAAAAACCCTCAATCGCTGTTCTTCTCTCAAAGTGAGATTCCAAGTTTCACAGCCATACAGAACAACCGGTAATATAACTGTTTTATAAATTCTAACTTTCAGATTTTTGACAGCAGACTAGATGACAAAAGCTTGTCAACCGAATAATAACAGGCATTTCCCATATTTATTCTGCGTTTAATTTCCTCCCGAGTGGCATTTATATTTGTTACTGTTGCTCCAAGATATTTGAATTTTTCCACCTCTTCGAAGTATAAATCTCCAACTTTTATAGTTCCATTTCGTACAATATTCTGGTCACGAGACATAATCATATACTTTGTCTTTTCGGGATTTACTTCCAACCCTATCTCTTTACTTGCTTCAACTAGAATTTCCGCGTTTTCCATAATCGTTTGTGGATTTTCTTCTAACATATTCACGTCATCCGCATAGACAAGAAGCTGATGTAACCCGTTCAATTCCAAACCCTGCCTGTTATCCTGAACTTTCCTAATGGCATATTCTAGAGCGAAGTTAAAAAGTAAAGGTGATAGTGCATCTCTCTGCTTTAGCCCGCAGTGAATTGGAGAAGCATCTGACGCAAACTGGCCTATACGGACTGTGCTGTAAGTTTCACTAAAACACATTTTAATTAATCGAACTAGTTTCTTGGGAATACCAAATTCAATAAGAATATTATATAAAACTTCTCTCTTAATCGAGTCATACGCCTTTTTGAAATCTATGAATAACTGATGTACTGTACCCTTATACTCCCATTTTTTTTTTCTCCAATAGGATTACTTCAATTTTTTCTATGCTTATGTCATTCTATCAATATTAATAATTATTGAACCTACGTCTGAAACTTCTAGCTGCGGTAGTATATCTTTAATCCATTACACATTAATATGTCCAAATTATCATTCATACCAACGATAGCACTCATAACCAATTTCGAGCCCTATTTGTGTATCCTATAAAGATATTTCGTTGTTTTTATATAACCTGTAAACCTTAATTAAAAAAAAAACTTCGATTTTTGCATATATGCATTCACGTTTTTCCTCTGAGTAATGCTATCAATTCTACCTCAGAATACCCGATTCTTCAAAACTAATTGGATCAGTATTCCGCAAGACCGCAACCCTGCTACCGATAGAATTCCGACAAATGCTCGATTATTATTTCTTCCTGACATAACTTGCGAAATACGACAGAAATTATGCTAAAATGTTGCATAGAATTAATATAACGTCCATCCATTTATAATATTCTGCCCAAGGGTAGGTCTTTCACTACAAACCCACCTTTCTCCAATCTTTCCTATTTCCTATCATTAGATATCTTCTTCTGCCCCGAACTCTTCTCCCGTTCATCATTCCTCCCATTGCATCCTTCAGTAGGCAGTTTCTTCTCAGCCAATGACCCAACCAATTCATTTTCCTCTTCCTGATCAGTTTCAGCATCATTCTTTCTCCACCCCACTCTTTCAAAAACAGTTTCATTTCTCATTCTGTCTGTCCATTTCACACGTTCCATTCTTCTCCATATCCACATTTCAAATGCTTCTAGTCGCTTCTCTTCACTTCGTCGTAATATCCATGTTTCTGCCCCATATAGTGTCACACTCGACATAAAGAACTTCACTAGCTTCTTCCTTAGTTTTTTTTTTCAGATGTCCGCAGAAAATGCTCCTTTTTCTATTAAAATCTTCCTTTGCCATTGCTATCCTCCTTTAGACTTCCTGGTGTTAATCTGCCAAATAATGAACTTATTATACCACTAGTAATATTTTATGAGTAGAATATAATATAAACCGTTCTAGATATTAACTTAACACAGTAAATAATAATATTGTAACTGATCTCATTCGGTGAGTGACCAATCGACCAATTATCTGATTTCGTGATGGCCTGACTAACTCGCTTACTAATTTTATCTAACGAGTAATTGGCTTAACAAAATGTCGAAAAGACTTGTAAACTGAAAGACTGATTAAATGACTGATTCATTGATTGATTGTCTGAGTATCTGACTGATTAGATACCAGATTGACTGAGTGAATGATTGATCGATTTGACTGATTGTCTTATTATTGACTGATTGTTTAAATGACTGAATGATTGACTGTGATTGAATGAATGCTAATTGACTGACTAAATGATTGATTGACTGACTGAATGACTAATTGACTGATTACATGATTGATTGACTGATTTATTGACTGACTGACTGACTGACTGATTGATTGACTGATTGATTTTTATTTTATTGGGTTATTTTACGACGCTGTATCAACATCTAGGTTATTTAGCATCTGAATGAAATGAAGGTGATAATGCCGGTGAAATGAGTCCGGGGTCCAGAACCGAAAGTTACCCAGCATTTGCTCGTATTAGGTTGAGGGAAAACCCCGGAAAAAACCTCAACCAGGTAACTTGCCCCGACCGGGATTCGAACCCGGGCCACCTGGTTTCGCAGCCAGACGCGCTGACCGTTACTCCACAGGTGTGGACTTGACTGATTGATGAATTGATGGATTGATTGATTGATTGATTGATTGATTGATTGATTGATTGATTGATTGATTGATTGAATAACTGATTGATTGACTGAATCACTGATTATGTTAGTGAATGACTGGTTGATTAACTGACTGAATGATTGATTGTTTGATTGACTGAATGACTGAAAGATTGATTGATTGATTGATTGATCGATCGATCGATCTATCGATGATTGATTGATTGATTTATTTATTTATTTATTTATTCATTAATTCATTCATTGACTCATTGATTAATTAATTTATTTATTTATTTATTGATGAGATTGATTTATTGAGTGACTGTTTTGCTGACTCATTGATTGATTGATTGATTGATTCATTCATTCATTCATTCATTGAATCATTGATTCATTGATTTATTTATTTATTTATTTATTTATTTATTTATTTATTTATTTATTTATTGATGAGATTGATTTATTGAGTGACTGTTTTGCTGACTCATTGATTGATTGATTGATTCATTCATTCATTCATTCATTGAATCATTGATTCATTGATTTATTTATTTATTTATTTATTTATTTATTTATTTATTTATTTATTTATTTTTTTATTTATTTATTGATGAGTTTGTTTTATTGATTGACTGACTGTTTGGCTTACTCAATGATTGATTGATTGATTGATTGATTGATTGATTGATTGATTTATTTATTTATTTATTTATTTATTTATTTATTTATTTATTTATTTATTTATTGACTGAATGATTATTGGCTGGCTGACTGACTGACTGACTGACTGACTGACTGACTGACTGACTGACTGACTGACTGACTGACTGACTGACTGACTGACTGACTGACTGACTGACTGACTGACTGACTGACTGAGAGAGGTTGACTGAAATACACTGGGAGATGCAGGTATTAGGCCGTTGTTGAAAAGGAATGAGGAGAGTTCGTTGTGCATCGGATCCCGGCATAGCTCAGTTGGTTAAGGTCACTCAGCGCGCCAAGCTGAGGTGACCCGGGTTCGATTTCCAGTGTCGAAACGAATTTTTCTCTATTAATGTATTCACGTGATGACTACACAAAGTCATGGAATCTACAACTAGAGAACGGCGAGGTCCTCAAATAAGAATATAATATATTTTTTTCCACTGTGGCAAATTTGTAAGCTACTTCTATGACTTTTCGTATTTCTGGTTCAAATAGAGTTCAAAATTGCTTTCTCCCTATGTCGTTTCCACGAAGTGCTATAAATACCGCAGACTTTATATTGCAAACTTCCTCTACACACAACTCGTATCATAAAGACACGGGAGAATCAAGCTTTTTGCTGCGAAGTATGAATATAGGGAGAAAGTCACCCACGTGAAAATATAAATACAAATAAAATAGACGGTAAAAAAAAAACAGAAAAGGAACACAAGCATGTGCTTGTATGAGTTGAAATCAAGTCAATGTACATTATGACTACGAATCGAGCGAGAAAAAAGTAATTCGAGATACACAATTGAAATTCAATTTAAATTAAATTAAAAGTTGGACCGAGAAAACACTTGGCTAGAACCGCATACTTAATTGAAAAACAAGCTCAATGCCACGTTAATTTCAGACTCTCAGAACCATCCCTTGCAAACCGTTTTGTGTAAATAAAATCAACATAAGCACGTAAAATTCAAGTTAATTTCCTCGGTGTACAGAGTATGAGAAAGAACAGTGAAGCTGCCAGGAAGAAAACTATCTGTATCAATTTTTTACGAAAATACACTGAAAATGCGTTCCTAGCATGGATCTGCCAGTCTATTTTAACGTGAACGTTTTTATTCGTAACCTACACCCGAGAAAAATTGTAATAAAAATTAGATTTCACTTTGTGAGAGTAGCATCAATCCCACCTCCAATGCATATGTTACTTAAAAAGAACTTCATTTGTTTATTCATGGCTTATGCGTTTCCTGAAACATTGAGCAAACTACGTGGTACAGTCATTAAGTTCTAATACTGAGCGCATAGTGGCGTTAAGGTGCACTATAGCGCATAGGTGGCGCCATGGTATGATACCTTGTCAGTTAGTCTCTCGACCCAACAAGAGACAGTTGAGTGCATGCACTGTAAGCAGAACTACAGTCTTTGTTGTGACGGTGATTTGAATGCGCGCGTCGGAACTCGAGTATGTTGCAGTTTGAGCAACGGGCAAACGTCACGTTCTGTCAGAAATTAGGCGAAACTGCTATAACCGATCATAACTGGAGACGAAACATGGTGTTTCCTTTACGATCCGCAACTGAAGCGACAATCCGCTCACCTGGAAAACGCCATTATTTCCACGACAGAAAAATCCGCAACAAGACAGGTCAAAAGGCAAGGTGATGCTTTAACAGTTTTTTTTATTCAAATGAAATTGTTCACATAGAATTCATCCCACAAGGTGCAACTGTAGACAAGATCCTCTACAAAGAGATTCTTGGCCGTTTACGCAATTCAATTCGTCGTAAGCGTCCTGAGCTTTGGCATAGGAAGAATTGGCTGTTGCTACACGACAACGCCCCTGCACATCGCTCCATCCTTGTCCAAGAGGAACTTTCAAGGCAACAGGTCGCTGTTTTGCCACACCCTCCGTACTCACCTGATCTCGCACCATGCGATTTTTTTTCTCTTTCCCCTCATGAAATCAATCCTACGAGGGCGTAATTTTTATGCGGCCGAAAAGGTCATGACTGCCACAAGAGAAGCCGTACGGCATCTTCCTGCCAACATCTTTCAGCGGTGCTTCCAGCAGCTACACCAACGTTGGCAGACGTGCATAGCGGCCAACGGCGACTATATTGAGGGAGGATGTCGATCTGTTTAAGTGTACGCCGTATCACGCGGCATCTTCTGAGACATCCAGATTCTTGTGGGTGCCTACCCTTCAGGCGTCAGTGTCAGAACTTAATGACTGTACCACGTATGTATATTATATTGGCAGATTCATCCTGATTTGTTTTTGTATTTTAAGAGGTTATGTCCATCGAAGCATTTTCTAAAAGTAACCACTAATCCATTCAGGATATCATTTATTTATACAGGGTGTTCCAAAAATACGGGGCATAATTTCAGGTATGTATTTCCCACATGTAGACAATCAAAATAGTTCATTACAACATGTGTCCGGAAATGCTTTATTTCCGAGTTATGGCCTTCATAATTGATTTCAGATAATTTGTAAGTAATTTCTGCACACATACAGAAAATGTCTCTTTCATTGTCTGTCATTGGTGGAATCTTATCTTCCATATCTTCACAACAAAATTATTTTACGATGAAATAATTTCAGGGCTTAATGTGAAACTAACATAACTATAATAGATGTTTTATTCACAACAAAATTCTTAACAGGCAATACTGTTTCAGATAAACTATACCATCATGTTTTGTAGTTATGAATTGTGTTATATACAAGACTGAGTTACGATTTTTTGTGGCCAGGTAGAAGAACAAATTATTATCGATTGGTATAAAGACCTAGAAATGTCAATTTTTGTACTTACGTTAGTTTCACAATAAGCCCTCGAATAATATTATTCTTATGTAAAGCTGCAAGAACGGTTAACAATTGCTTAACATGTACCAATATTGATTTGCGACTCAAAAGATGGCTTTGATTGTTGCAATTCCTACTCTATTTCAACTATTTATTAATTTAATTCTTTTAGAAGGCAGTGATTTTGATTGCCAACATTAGAACAAGATCTTCAAATCTCGACTTACCAAAGCCAAAGTCAAAGTCTCAGAAGTATTGTCTATGAATAGGACTTTTAAGGGAAGACTCCACTGAAAATCATGAAAATTTTTCCAAATTTTTTTAGCTATTTCACTTATTCAGAATTTATATTTTCATACCCCAAATGGATTCAGCTCAATTCTGATTACAAATACTCGTATGTTTACACTTTTTAAATTAAGGCTGGAAGGGGACGTGGAATTTAAAGAGCTGTCAAAATTGTTTTTCATCGAAGAATTCTTTTTTAAAGTTTCTGTTTACAAATCTAGTAACTTTTTGTTGGCTCCCTGAAGTTACTAGACGAATGTATAGCGGAGGAGAATATTAATTTACATAAACATTCATTTTATTTTCAAATCAATTTTTCTGTGTTCATTTTTGTTGATTCAACACCAACTTTCTTATGCCAAATATTAATCAATCTGGATGAAATTTTTACTGCAAGTATTTATGAGGTAGCTGCATGTTTATATGCATTTATTTTGTGAGAAATGCTGCTAGTTTATTTTATTAATATTTTTCTTAAGAAAAAACATTAATAAAATAAACTAGCAGCATTAAGAAAAATATTAATAAAATGAACTAGCAGCATTTCTCACAAAATAAATGCATAGAAACATGCACCTAACTTATGAATACTTACAGATAGATTAATATTTGGCATAAGAAAGTTGGTGTTGAATCAACAAAAATGAACACAGAAAAATAGATTTGAAAATAAAATGAATATTTATGTAAATTAAAAAAGAATTCTTCGATGAAAAACAATTTTGACAGCTCTTTAAATTCCACGCCCCCTTCCAGCCTTAATTTAAAAAGAGTAAACATAAGAGTATTTGTAATCAGAATTGAGCTGAATCTATTTGGGGTATGAAAATATAAATTCTGAATAAGTGAAATAGCTAAAAAAAATGTGGAAAAATTTTCATGATTTTCAGTGGAGTCTTCCCTTAACAAAGTTAAACTTTACTACGAAAGTCGAGTTTGGGAAGTCTTCCTCCAAAGTCTCGTTTATGAATACGGCCCTAAGATATATTTGATCGGTTAGTCGGATTTTAAAATTCATCGGTTAACAGTTTCGGTTAAATAGACAGCTCTAGTTTTTATACATAGATTTCTTATGACAATGACATAGGCTACTGTATACAAGTATAATATACAATACATACTAGAAAGCCGCTTATTGTATCCGTACTTAGATTGATCAGTATTACAGCTATATCAGTAACCTGAGCTTGTTAAGCATACGTGTGGTTCCACTAATACAGGGCACAGACTCTGTAGGATCTCAACAAGGTTTATTAGGAAGCAAACAAATGTTGTCTTAGGGAACACATGTTGAACGTAATGAGATTACTTGTTGACTGTCGTCGCCTAGCAACGGTGTGATGCTCTCAATTCCTAAACAGTGTTAAGATTTGGTACGTCTCGCAGATTTCTGTTAATTTAATGACTTAAACAGATTTCTGTCAAGAATAATAATAATAATAATAATAATAATAATAATAATAATAATAATAATGATGATAACAATAATAATATATTAACAAGGAACATCCTAAATTAAATTCATTCATTCATTCATTCATTCATTCATTCATTCATTCATTTATTTTATTCCATAGATCTTACATGAGCAATGAAGATTTAAGATGTGGAACATGTCAACATTTTACAATATTACAATTACAATATTGCAATTACAATTTTTACAAATTTTTATAGTTTTACAATTTAGTAATTTTCTACAATTTTTACAATGTTGTACAATTTTTTTTACATTTTGGCGAGATGTAGTGAGATGAGATGAGGTCCGAGGATTCGCCAAAATATTACCCGGCATTTGCCTTTTCGGTGGGGGAAACCTCGGAAAAACCCAACCAGGTAATCAAATCAAAGGCGGTAATCAAATCAAAGGTGTTGATGCCAAGGACTCGCCAT
The DNA here is from genome assembly GCF_040183065.1 of Periplaneta americana. NCBI lineage: Eukaryota > Metazoa > Arthropoda > Insecta > Blattodea > Blattidae > Periplaneta > Periplaneta americana. The sequence continues at coordinate 166,691,984 of NC_091125.1, forward strand.
AGACCATCCGGCTTCAGTCCCATGGCTGTGGAAAACCTCCGAAGAAACCAAAGTCCAAAGGGGGATCCAACCCAAGCCCGAACGCAGCTCCGGAACAGCAGCCCAGCGAGTCTGCCGACTGAGCTACATCGATGGCTCTACTAAAAGTATACAATACATAGCCAATCAGATTATTAAATTTACAAACGCAAACGATCATTCATAAGTTGAGCTATATTATAATACAAAACAATTTAATTAAATTTAAGGCATAAACAATTCAACCAGTTGAAGCACGATCGCCTAAAATAACATTTAAAGTAAGGTAAATCTAATTTATATCTTAACCCTAAGTTCAAACTTAAACCCACAAGTATATATTATGATATGTCCATACCTGGCACAAGTACTTTTCAGCACTACACTCATTTCGCTCTTCACTCACTGCACTGGAACTAGGACACTTCAGAAACATTTCACTGTTCAAATACTTTGCACTTACTTACTTACTGGCTTTTAAGGAACCCGGAGGTTCATTACCGCCCTCACATAAGCCCGCCATTCGTCCCTATCCTGAGCAAGATTAATCCCTTCTCTATCATCATATCCCACCTCCCTCAAATCAATTTTAATATTATCTTCCCATCTATGTCTCGGCCTCCCTAAAGGTCTTTTTCCCTCCGGCCTCCCAACTAACACTCTATATGCATTTCTGGATTCGCCCATACGTGCTACATGCCCTGCCCATCTCAAACGTCTGGATTTAATGTTCCTAATTATGTCAGGTGAAGAATACAATGCGTGCAGTTCTGTGTTGTGTAACTTTCTCCATTCTCCTGTAACTTCATCCCTATTAGCCCCAAATATTTTCCTAAGCACCTTATTCTCAAACACTCTTAACCTATGTTCCTCTCTCAAAGTGAGAGTCCAAGTTTCACAACCATACAGAACAACCGGTAATATAACTGTTTTATAAAGTCTAACTTTCAGATTTTTTGACAGCAAACTAGCTGTTAAAAGCTTCTCAACCGAATAATAACAGGCATTTCCCATATTTCAAATATTTCGCACTGCCACTATAAACTATAAAACTTCACTGATACAAACACACTTCACTGACACAACAAACTTCTTCACTGATACAACACTTCAAATAACAAAACATCAATTACACCCTAAAGAAGAATAAAGTCCTAAAGATTTACTGATGATAATGATACTAAGGGATATGCTACTGGAGGTAAATGACAGCTGTGAAGTGTATGGGGTGAAGAAAAATGCAAATAAGACGAAGAACATGGTTATCGGTAGAAAAATAAAAAAGGTCAATGTGTGAATTCCAAAAAAGGCAGTATAGCAGATGAACAGCTTCAAATATTTGGGATACACTTACTTACTTACTTACTTACTTACTTACTTACTTACTTACTTACTTACTTACTTACTTACTTACTTACTTACTTACTTACTTACTTGCTTTTAAGGAACCCGGAGGTTCATTGCCGCTGTCACATAAGCCCGCCATAGGTCCCTATCCTGAGCAAGATTAATCCATTCTCTATCATCATATCCCACCTCCCTCAAATCCATTTTAATATTATCCTCCCATCTACGTGTCGGCCTCCCCAAAGGTCTTTTTCCCTCCGGCCTCCTAACTAACACTCTATATGCATTTCTAGATTCGTCCATACGTGCTAAATGCCCTGCCCATCTCAAACGTCTGGATTTAATGTTCCTAATTATGTCAGGTGAAGAATACAATGCGTGCAGCTCTATGTTGTGTAACTTTCTCCATTCTCCTGTAACTTCATCCCTCCCAGCCAAAATATTTTCCGAAGCACCTTATTCTCAAACACCCTTAACCTATGTTCCTCTCTCAAAGTGAGAGTCCAAGTTTCACAACCATAAAGAACAACCGGTAATATAACTGTTTTATAAATTCTAACTTTCAGATTTTTTGACAGAAGACTGGATGATAAAAGCTTCTCAACCGAATAATAACACGCATTTCCCATATTTATTCTGTGTTTAATTTCCTCCCGTGTATCATTTATATTTGTTACTGTTGATCCCAGATATTTGAATTTTTCCACCTCTTCAAAGGATAAATTTCCAATTATTATTTCCATTTCGTACAATATTCTCGTCACGAGACATAATCATATACTTTGTCTTTCGGGATTTAATTCCAAACCTATCTCTTTACTCGCTTTAAGTAAAATTCCCGTGTTTTCCCTAATCGTTTGTAGATTTTCTCCTAGTATATTCACGTCATCCGCATAGACAAGAAGCTGATGTAACCCGTTCAATTCCAAACCCTCTCTGTTATCCTGGACTTTCCTAATGGCATACTCTAGAGCAAAGTTAAAAAGTAAAGGTGATAGTGCATCTCCTTGCTTTAGCCCACAGTGAATTTTAAACGCATCTGACAGAAACTGATCTTGACGGACTCTGTTGTACGTTTCACTGAGACACATTTTAATTAATCGAACTTGTTTCTTGGGAATACCAAATTCAATAAGAATATGATATAAAACTTCTCTCTTAACCGAGTCATATACCTTTTTTAAATCTATGAATAACTGATGCACTGTACCCTTATACTCCCATTTTTTCTCCATTATATACTATAAGCAGTAACATGAGCTCCTGCCAGGAAGTTAAAAGGAGGATAGCAATGGCAAAGGAAGCTTTTAATAGAAAAAAGAGCATCTTCTGTGGACCTCTAGAAAAAGAACTAAAGAAGAGACTAGTGAAGTACTTTCTGTAAAGTCAGGGGCAGAAATATGGACATTAAGACGAAGTGAAGAGAAACGACAAGACGCATTTGAAGTGTGGATATTGAGAAGAATAGAGTGTGTGAAATGAATACACAGAATAAGAATTGAAGCTGTGTTGGAAAGAGTGAGTGAAGAAAGAATGATGCTGAAACAGATCAGGAAGACAAAAAGGAGTTGACTGGGTTACTTATTGAGAAGAAACTGCCTACTGAAGGATGCACTGGAAGGAATAGTGAACGAGGGAAGAATTCAGGGCAGAAGAAGACGATATTAAGATATGATATGGATTGTATACGGAAACTAAGAGGAAGGCGGAAATTAGGAAAGATTGGAGAACGCTGGGTTTGCGGTGAAAGACCTGCCTTTTCGTGTTAGGCCAAGAAGATATCGATAATGCCTCATAAATTTATAAATACTGGATGCCAGATTTATTTGATATCAAACCAAATACCTTACTATAATAATACCAGATAGGTGTATACTAGCAGCATTGGCGTGAGTGCGAAATATCGCGGACCTGACATCTAGCAGAGCGGGATGGAATTACGTCCACATATACAAATATTAACATAGCGAGATTCGGACTATTGTTTAAAACGTGAGTTACTAAAATGGAATAATATATGAAACACTTAAGAAATGTTGAGTAGTATTTAATGTAAAATTATTACCTTATATCAAAGCTGCATATTATGAGAATATTGCATACTTCATATTATTTTCCGTAAATTGTTACATATTTTTTTCTTTGCTTTAGTGAGACAAAATCAGTTCTGACATTAGGAATGAATTTACAATAATGCTTTATATATCCATTGCTGACAACTGCAAAAATAAAAATGTCAGTAATCTGATGCTTGTAATAATTATTGATAAAGGCATGTAGACAACAATAAAACTTAATTTGCTAAAATCTTAAAATTTCCAATATATTTTAACTTCTGTTAATTTATTAGGCCTAAATAAAACAGCTAATTTTTATTGTTCTGTCAACACAGAGACAAAGGCATTAGGCCTAATAACAAATTTTGTTGACTCACGTTTTATGAACTGTCGGAAATCGAAAGTGCGATTTGGAGCAATTTGTAATGCTGCAATTATCACAATTATAAACAGCACATATACACCCTGACATTTTAACACAGCACTAATTAATAAAACTATTAACTAGCCCAGCAACAATATACATTGCAATTGATTACAGCTTGTTTCGCGAGTATCTCCACACCGGCAGGTAGATAGCAGCACCAGCGTCGTTCGCACGCAAAACTGCTAGCTGTCCTGTATTATTATTGTAAGGTATTTGATCAAACTCTTGGCGTCTAAAGCAGACTTTACACCACTAATCTATACTTGAGACAGAAAGGAATATGACGATGTTAATGTAAGGATTTCTGTTCTGTATATCGAACCCTAGACCGTATCTTCCACGTAGCATCAAAGCAGCGCCATATACTCCGAAGTGGCTCCTTTGAAAGCACAATCACTGACACGTTCTAGTGTGTGGGTCGGTCCGTCCGAGACATCAAACAAGTTTTCCCCGTGTCCCCCGCCTCCTTTAATGTCGTTTCTGAACTGAAGGCTTCTGAGCTGTAAGTAATTCTCCAGCTGCGGTCGATAGAACATGCCAAGTATCCCAGCAACACTCACACTTCATTTTCAACGTGACTTACTCTGCAACAAGATAAACTTCACGGATCTTGTTACACAACATTTTCCAGATTTGTAGTACTTTGCAAAGATCTCCTCTTGCTCAAGTGACCAGCGAACCATATTTTGTTTCCCAACCAAGATGTGATGTTCGTGCTATGTTGTCTCAGACGTCAGTCTTTGTCACTCAAATTATATATATACTAGTGGCTTGTGCAGCAAATACTGCTGCAAACTAGGTTCGTTAGACGTTCAAATAAAAATTTTTCAGATTTATTTTCAATGAAGAATACTTGTCTTTTTGATAGTTATTTGCTTCCGTAATAATGAAACATACTCCCTATGAATGGATTTTTTTTAGGCCAAATACTTTTTCTTGAACCCATCCAACTTCAGTTTTTGAGTTTCAACGCGAAAACGCAAGTATCAATGTCAGGACGATAGCAGTAGCTATTTCAGGTCATTGTGGATTGTAGGCAAAAGTTAAAAAAATGTCAGGTTTGCTGAGCCTTCGAACAATAGCATTTTCTTGCTAAAATGATCTGGAGACTACAACATTTTCTAGGCCTCTTATTTTATCAGTAAGTAATACCTTTTGATCTTTCCTTAGGAACTGTAATTTTTGCGCTCTCTCGAGCCAATACTGAAGACAATGACACATATCAATATCTACACTACACCGCCATTAAGTATATGAAAAAGACCCAACCCCACTGGGTTAATAAGTATAAAAATATTTGATTTTTAATAACAATATTATTATCTTACTTAAGTTTTGTAGTTATATATAGCAGCCACTCAGTAAATTATAGAAATGAAGATCTAAATTAAGATATTCTCTACTTTTACTTACATAGAAGTTTCGAGTGGCACTACCTAGCTGCAGACTTCACGCAGTACTTCCGCATGATGCTGGTACACCAGGGTCTCCCCCAGTGGCAGTTCAAATTCACGCCCATGGACCATTATTATGAAATTAGTTTACAATGTTATACTTATCGCATGAGCTAATATATGAAGAAACAGTAAAATAAAATGTAACATCTGCAAAATTCATAACCACAAAACGTTTCACTTTCATGTCATCAAAATAGCATCAATATTATGTAAAATTAATGAAAAATAGATGCATCATGATATTAACTATAATAATATTTAATTTCTAATGGTAATAATGTCATCAAACCACCTCAAGTTTCGTAGATTTGAATATCCAATACACAACTGTACTCAGAAAATTATACACTGCAGAATCAGTTTTTAATAACAAATTGAATTGACCTCTAAATATGTCGGCAATCCTGCAGGTCATGGCCTTCGTGTAATAGCCTATTGTTTATTGTAGTGTGTGTTTTGTTCTGAAATTCAACCAAGTCGGCCGTGATTGAATAAAATTAGTTCTCAAAACTGACAACAGATGGATTTTGGAAAATAGGAAAATTATGTAGGAAAATTGACATTTCACTGAAAACTACTACTTTTCCGAAAAACTTTGGATGCCAGGCATGAAAATGAGGGGTCACTCATTAAAATCCGTTAAGCCATTTTCCCGTAATTTCCATTACCAGTTCAAATATATAGATTAATTAGAGTTGTCCATTGTTTGTGAATGTGTGGACGTGGTGGTGGTTTGGTGGTTGATAGTAGGTATTGTATTGTATTTATTTACATTTCATGGTATTCGTACATCGCTTCACAGCTAGAATATGGAACATGTCAAAAAATATCTTAAAGTCTTAATAATGATTATAGTCACATATATAGTAATTTGAACTGGTAATGGAAATTATGGGAAAACGGCTGAACGGATTTTAATAAATTACCCCTCATTTTGAAGCTTAGTACCCGAAGTTTTTCAGAAAAATAGTAACTTTCAGTAAAGCAATAGTTTTCCTACATAATTTTCATATTTTCCAAAATCCATCTTTCGTCAGTTTTGAGAACCAATTGCATAATTTCAGAATAAAACAAAACACAAACTAGCCTAGCCTAGGCTATGACACGAAGGCTGCAGGATTGCTGACATATTTAAAGCTCAAATTCAATTGCTTACTAAAAATAATTTACAGGTCTGATTGTGCGGTGTGTAATTTTCTGAGTACAGCTGTGTATTGGATATTAAAATCTTGAGATGGTTTGATGACATTATTACCATTAGAAATTAAATATTATTATTATTATAATTAATGCAACTATTTTTCATTAATTATACGTATCAATGCTATATTGATGATATGAAAGTGAAACTTTTGAGGTTATTTAAATAGATGTAGAGAATATATGAAATTAGATCTTTATTTCTATAATTTACTATGTAGTATAAACGACAAAACTTACGTAAAATAATAATATTCTTATTAAAAATGAAAAATTGTATAGTTATTAATCAAGTGGGGTTGGGTCTTTTTCATATACTTAATTGCGGTGTGGTGTAGATACTTATATGCGTCATCCTCTTTAGTATTGGCTCGAGAGAGCGCAAAAATTACAGTTCCTAAGGAAAGACCAAAAGGTATTACTTACTGATAAAATAAGAGGCCTACAAAATTGTGTAGTCTCTCGATCATTTCAGCAAGATCTCTTAGCAGGATAAATGATTTTATCCACTACATTTCAAGCTCTACATGCAGCAGCTATACGAAAATGCTATGTCTATTGTTCGAAAGCATAGCAAACCTGACATTTTTTAACTTTCACCTACAATCCACAATGACCTGAAATATCTATTGCTTTACTCCCACATGAAAAACCCACTGATCCTCCTGACATTGTTACTTGCGTTTTCGCGTTAAAATTAAAAAACTGACGGTGGATAGGTTCAAGAAAAAGTATTTGGCATAAAAAACATTCAGAGGAAGTACGTTTCATTCTTATGGAAGCAAATAACTTTGAAAATATCTGGTATTCTTCATTGAAAATAAGTCTGAAAAATGTTTATTTGAACGTATAATGAACTTAGTTTGCAGCATTTGCTGCACAAGCACTAGTGTAATTATCTTTGTTTCGAAAATATAAGAATTCACAGTCTCCTATGTACGGCTGCTATAGGATGAATAAATGTGTTTTTTCTTCCTACTGAAAAATTGTAGGAGTTATTGCAGGAACAACGACGATATGACACTCATTATCTATATAATCGCACATCCAGTCCAGTCATCGACATCCACCGCTGCAAACTTCTCTGTGCAAAGGCGAGTTGAGTGACTAAATAAAGCGTGCCTACATAATAAAGCTTATAATTTTCACACCAAAGCCATTTAAGCTCCAGATTCCAGCGGGAAAAACTGGCGCAATAGCTTTTCGACTAGCCATGCCGCCCTCTATGCGATAAAGTAGGCTGTATCAGTGTACATAAATTTCGCACTAGGAGTAAAAGTCTCCCAATGGACTCATGTTGGCCAGCCTGTGCAGACAAAGCCAAAGGGTTGCTTGACGGTCCGGCGGGAGCACTGTGAGCGCTATCTCTGGAGTATTGTGTGTACTGCTATCGCTCAAGTCCCTTCCAGATATCTAATTCGTCGCGCATGCGTGCGAGGCCTATGGGAAGTTGAAATAGGACTATGGAAGTCTATCTTCTTTTCTTTTTGTCTTATCAGTAGGCCTTGGACGTTTATGAAATATCGTCTTCTTTCTTATACATCACAGGATGCAATACAAACTAGTTTCACTTCAACATGAACTAATACAGGGTGCGATGGAAGAGTAATGGAACGGAGAAAAATTCTCTCCGGCACTGGGATTTGAACCCGGGTTTTCAGCTCTACGTGCTGATGCTTTATCCACTAAGCCACACCGGGATGGGTATCCGGTGTGGCTTAATGGATAAAGCATCAGCACGTAGAGCTGAAAACCCCGGTTCAAATCCTGGTGCCGGAGAGAATTTTTCTCCGTTCCATTACTCTTTCATCGTATGATGACGCAGAATATCTGCATGGAAATATCATATGTACTTCGGTACATTACAATAATATATATGATACAGAGTGAGTTAAAAGTCGCTTTTCCCAAACACTTCCTTACATTTAATTACATTTGACTACACATTTCTTTACAGATTTTGTCCAAAATGAAGGCCCTGTTTCTCGATACACAATTCACAACGTTTAGACACTGATTTACAGATGACAGAACATAACTTACGATTTTCATCGATTTTCACTAATGGTTGTTCGACTGACTGATGCAGAACCTGCCGTTTCTGAGAAAAAAAAACACCATTTTTCAGGATACCCCACAGCGAAAAATCACATGGTGTCAGGTCGCATGGTCTGGGTGGCCATTCTGTTGTGATACGATGGTCTATCCATTCATATAATTGATGGTTTAAGAAGTCCCTCTCTCTTACACCAAAAGCGGTGCTCCATTCTGTTGCCATAACAACTGCATATCGGCAAAATGAGGACTGTTTTCTTGACATGACATTGGATAAACAGTTGACGCACGAACATGGTTGCCAACCCACCACTTATTACACCAGCTATTCGTTTGTTCAAGTTATGACATCTGTATATTTGTACAAATATGAAACCTAAGAACGAATATTGGGGAAAGCGACTTTTGACCCACTTCCTATAGCCTACTTTTATTTTGCGTGTTTTTGCATTTTTCGCTCTTTTATTGTCTACTGGTAATTTTTTTAGGAAATTTTATACTTTTTGTTGCATTTTTGTCCTTGTCTGCTTATGAACGGACATTTTTTTACGGTGTACTCGTAGTCTGTATTCGAGAATTCCATTGCGTCTTCCATTAATATTTCTTATTGTTACACAACAGAGAGAGTTGGAATTGAACGGGTTACATCATCTTCTTGTCTATGCGGATGACGTGAATATGTTAGGAGAAAATCCACCAACGATTAGGGAAAACACGGGAATTTTACTGGAAGCAAGTAAAGAGATAGGTTTGGAAGTAAATCCCCAAAAGACAAAGTATATGATTATGTCTCGTGACCAGAATATTGTACGAAATGCAAACATAAAAATTGGAAATTTATGTTTTGAAGAAGTGGAAAAATTCAAATATCTTGGAGCAACAGTAATAAATATATAAATGACACTGGAGAGGAAATTAAACGCATAATAAATATGGGAAATGCCTGTTATTATTTGGTTGAGAAGCTTTTATCATCCAGTCTGCTGTCAAAAAATATGAAAGTTAGAATTTATAAAACAGTTATATTACCGGTTGTTCTGTATGGCTGTGAAACTTGGACTCTTACTTTGACAGATGAACAGAGATTAAGGTTATTTGAGAACAAGGTGCTTAGGAAAATATTTGGGGCTAAGAGGGATGAAGTTACAGGAGAATGAAGAAATTTACACAACGCAGAACTGCATGCATTGTATTCTTCACCTGACATAATTAGGAACATTAAATCCAGACGTTTGAGATGGACAGGGTATGTAGCACATATGGGCGAACTCAGAAATGCATATAGAGTGTTAGTTGGGAGACCGGAGGGAAAAAGACCTTTTGAGGAGGCCGAGACGTAGATGAGAGGATAATATTAAAATGGATTTGAGGGAGGTGGGATATGATGATAGAGACTGGATTAATCTTGCTCAGGATAGGGACCATGTAAATACTTAAAAATAGGATATAATATTGCGTAAAAACCAGATATTGCATGTATGTATGTATGTATGTATGTATGTATGTATGTATGTATGTATGTATGTATGTATGTATGTATTCACACTGCAAATGGGTATATACCCGGCGGCAGTAGTAACTAATTACACTCAATAATGATAATTAGTAATAAACACAACTAATAAAAATATAATTAATAAATTAATAATAATAATACTAAAAATAATAAATACTAAAAATAATTAATAATAATAATAATAATAATAATAATAATAATAATAATAATAATAACAGGGAGCATCCTAAATTAAATGAAGCACGATCACTTAAAATAACATTTAAAGTAAATCTAATTTGTATCTTAACCCTAAGTTCGAACTAAAACCCACGAGTATGATATGTTCATACATGCACAAGTACCTTTCAGCACTACACTCGATTCGCTAACAACTCACTCACTGCAATGGAACCACAACACATTTCACTGATACTATCCTGATTTCACTAACACTTCAAAAACATTTCACTATTCAAATACTTTGCACTGCCACTATAAACTATAAAGCTTCACTGGCAGAAACATATTTCACTGACACAACACACTTCTTCACTGATACAACACTTCAAATAACAAAACATCAATTACACCCTTTAAATAGTGTGTATAATATACTACCGTCTATTAGTAAAGTCCTTAAGCCTATTTTTAAATACATTTTTGGTTATTGGCAAAGCCTTTAGTAAGTCTGCAGGTAAAGCATTCCAGTCCCTGATAGTACGATTGAGAAAAGAAAACTTTCCAGTGTCCGTCCTCTGTCTTCTTTCCCTCAATTTATATGAGTGGTCGTTCCTTGAAGAGTAATTTGGCGGCTGCAACCTATTTTTTTATTTCTCTCCAGGCAGGCTCACCTCTGTATGTTGCAGTAAAACATCCTGATGATCCGGGTTTGATCCCTGTCAGGGTTCATGAAGGAATTTGTGGTGGCCAAATGGGCCACGTGAAGTTTTCCTCTGGTTTCTCATTTTCATTATCATAATTCAAGAAAAATGAAGCAGTTGCCACTTTGGTAAATTTGACAGCTTGTAGAGTTTTCCTGTGTATTTCATTAGCAAAATTGCACCAAGCATTCAGTATTGAACATTTCGATACACATTATGCGCAGGGATTTTTTAAATTGAATTAAGGGAGTTCCTATGATGTGCTGATTAAACTGGTTCATTGCGTTTGTTATACGCTGATTGGTAATAATTATTGTTACTGTAATCAGTGTGTTACTTTCTACGTTCATTAGCTTATTTTCCGCTAATTAAATTTCCATGTTACAATCCTTCGCTACTACGTTATGAAGTTTATAAAACGCTTTAAATTCAAAACAAGAAGTCTCAGAAAAAAAAAAGTTATGTTTTTCATATCCATTCTTTCCTTGTCCCTCACCCCCACCGTATTAGTGAGTTGTTTGGCGTCCATTTCGCCCCCCCCCCTTCCACGCCCCGCTTCCATATTCGTTATTAAAAAAGAGCGTAAGATGAAGAGTGGAGCCATGTGGCCATGACGGGGGTTTACTTGGCTCCGAAAAAAACTGGGAGCGTGTTTGAAAGACTTTTAATTTTGTTTTCAAAAGAAGTTAATTAATGGTTGTCTCAAACATATCGCGCTATAATTCACCTTGTCACCGGATATATTACACCATTCCGATTAATCCGGCCTTCGATTACAAGCCAAACTTTGTTCCAGCGTGGGGGACTTTCTTGATAGACTTCATTGTTCAGCCCCTAACAGAGGAATACTTTTCCACGCTTCTGTTTACAGTATTTCTGGTTCATTTTCTAAGTACCGCTGGGGATCAATAGAAACAAACTACGATGTCGTTTGAAAAGTTGAAGTTTTAGCGGACTGGCAGTGACTGAAATACGTCATGGATAAGATGACTTACATACTTATGGCTTTCATAGAATCGGAGGTTCATTGCCGTCCTCACATAAGCCCGTCATCGGTCCCTATCCTGAGCAAGATTAATCCAGTCTCTATCATCATATCCCACCTCCCTCAAATCCATTTTAATAGCCTATTATCCTCCCGTCTACGTCTCGGCCTGCCCAAAGGTCTTTTTCCCTCCGGCCTCCCAACTAACACTCTATATACAATTCTGGATTCGCCCATACGTGCTACATGCCCTGTCCATCTCAAACGTTTGGATTTAACGTTCCTAATTATGTCAGGTGAAGAATACAATGCGTGCAGTTCTGTGTTGTGTAAATTTCTCCATTCTCCTGTAACTTCATCCCTCTTAGCCCCAAATATTTTCTTAAGCACCTTTTTTTTTTTCAAACACCCTTAACCTATCTTCCTCTCTCAAAGTGAGAGTCCGAGTTTCACAACCATACAGAACAACCGGTAATATAACTGTTTTATAAATTCTAACTTTCAGCACTTTTCAGAGCAGACTAGATGACAAAAGCTTCTGAACCGAATAATAACAGGCATTTTCCAAATTTATTCTGCGTTTAATTTTCTCCCGAGTGTCATTTATATTTGTTACTGTTGCTCCAAGATATTTGAACTTTTTTACCGTTTCAAAGGATAAATTTCCAATTTTTATATTTCAACTTCGTACAATATTCTGGTCACGAGACATAATCATATACTTTATCTTTTCGGGATTTATATCCTAACCTGTCTCTTTACTTGCTTCAAGTAAAATTCCGTGTTTTCCTTAATAGTCTGTTGATTTTCTCCTGACAATTCACTCATCCGCATAATTAAATTAGGAACATTATATCCTTACGTTTGAGATGGGAAAGGCATGTAGCATGTATGGGCGAATCCAGAAACGCATATAGAGTGTTAGTTGGGAGGCCAGAGGGAAAAAGACCTTTAGGAAGGCCGAGACGTAGATGAGAAGATAATATTAAAATGGATTTGAGGGAGGTGGGATATGATGATACAAACTGGATTAATCTTGCTCAGGATAGGGACCAATGGCGGGCTTATGTGAGGGCGGCAATGAACCTGCGGGTTCCTTAAAAGCCAGTAAGTAAGTAAGTAAGGATAAACAAGCAGTGATATAGGTAACCCGTCCAATTCCAAACACTCTCTGCTGTCCTGGAAATGAGATGAACTGAACTCTAAAGTAAGGAAACTCATGCAATAGCACTTTTGACTTCAAAAGACATCCGTGAAAATTTCGTATGTCTATGCTAACCATAACCAATAAACCAATTATTATAGGCAGTTGTTGAAGAGTGGAGAAAAGCGTAATAAAAGTAGTAGGCCTACCTATTAACTTGGAGGCGTGCGATAGGGTCGCGACTAATGGGTAACTCTGCAAAGAGGGGGATGTCCACTAAGAAGAAGCCTATATAGCCAATTGTATTTTCTAAACTCCGAGTGCTCTACAGGTGCATGAAGCAG